>NW_022280053.1:5142117-5174665 GCF_004355925.1 Anarrhichthys ocellatus
CACACACACACACACACACACACACACACACACACACACACACACACCTAAAGTTAATGGAAACTTCACATGCTTTGGATTTCAGAAATTTCTAAATATTTTCAAGGACTCGTCACTTGAACTTGATCTCTCCTACCATCCTCTTTTTTTCTTTGTCTTCTCTCATTTTGAATGGAAATGTTTGTCAGGAAGACATCCTTAACTAATTAAGTCTTCGAGGTTGTCCTCTCGATCCACGATGCCGTGCTCCACCAAACGGGAGAAACGAGATCGCAGCTGTATATACTGTACATCCAACCATCCATCAAGCTGCTCCCAGTTCCCTCTGAAACTCCCCGACGTCCCTTTGAACCCATCATTGTGGACGAAGAAAAGGAAAAACATTTGACAGTCACCACAGTCGGCCGCGTCCTCTTATCCGCCATGCAGACAGATAATATATGGATTATTAATCACATCCAAATTGTCTCTGGAGCCTTTTGAACTGGAGCGACTGGTAAACAAAGATCTCCACTAAATGACAAAAGCTTATTTGGAGCAAAGTTGTGTTCTTTTCCTCTCAATCCAAGTAAGTTTTTAAAAGATGTGGTGCAGAACAGAATGCTTTTCTCATGCTGAAGGGTTTATTCACGAACTTCTTTTAAAAACACGATAAGTGATAAAGACAACCTTCAAAGACAAATTAAGGTATGAAGATATTGTGCGTAGTTCCTTATTTCTTTATTATCTTCACCAAAGTGTCTCATGATGGTGCCAAGATGGAAAAAAAGGGATCATAAAAGTAATTACAATGCATCCTTAAGAGGAGATGTGCGTACTAAATATCATTGCAATTCATCCAATAGTTGTCGTGACAATTTACTAAAAATCATCCTCAAAATATCCTCCCGATGGCAGCGCCAGCTTTCAACACGGGTGTTTGGGAATGTCCATCCAGCAGTTGCTGAGATATTTCAGTCTGGATCAAGGTGATGGACGGCCGGCACAACTGATATCACAAAGTGCTTTTGGTGTTCGTGGTGATAGGACACATCAGATTGCTTTCATCTCGACTGTGAGTTAGCAGTTGCTGTTTTTCCAGGTGGGTTTCAGATGAGTCACCCAGAGGTTTTGCAGGTTCTTCTAGTTTTGTGTTTGGATTTCCACAGATGCACTAAATTGCTACCATCATGTGCCACACATCTGATCCGAGCCCTGAAGCGGTCTTATCAGATGTACTTTGAAAAGTTCTCACCGAGGAAGGACTAAACACATTACGTGGCGAAGCTTCATCGTGAATCCCAACCACACTCTCACTTCTCCTCCGGTAGTTACCTGGATACCGAGATGTTTTTAATGTTACCAACCAGCCTCTCAGTGGGCATGATACTGCTGATGCTTTCACTTAATGTGGTGTTGTTGCGTACCAGCTATCATTTTGAGAATTTGGGTAAAGCCCTCGGAGGCAAAACAAGCATATTGCAGATAATCACCGAACTGGATTTTAATTTCCCAAATGTACAGCAGAGTAATCAAGACAAAACAGCCCTGTGTGTTTGATCTTTTTAGTGTTTGTGGAGTAACCCATGTGTTACTCAAAGGTAAGAAAAGATTTCCACCATTTGTAATCCATCTTTACTCCCAACTAGATTTTGGAGATTTCAGTGTTCATCATGTAGCTTCTTCTCCGCTGCCTTCCCCCTTTTCTCTCTACCGAATCACATCACACAATCTGTTGTTTCTTAACATCAATCAATCAATTAGCCGATATGTGCAATTGCTCAGGTTGAGGCGTGGACTTATTTTACTGCCAGCGACAACAGAATCAATGACCGTAGCACCTGACCAGACTGCGAACAATCTCTGGGTGACTGTGAACAACAATCTGTTGTGTCAGGCTGATACCACTGCTGCACAATTCACTGATCTCGCACACGATCGCTTAAAAGAAAAATGACGCTTTTATTCCACCATCACGCCACTCTCATATCTTGAATATTTTCCTTCATTTAAACTGGATTCAAAACTTGTTTTCCTCACAATTTATGGCAACTCAACAGATAAAGGAATGATGTAGACAGAATGTAACACTATTCTGCTGTTTTCATTCATCATCATGATGTGCTCTGTAAAATAATGTCAGTTTAATGGAATTAAATGGAAGTGCATGTCAAACAGCCATCTCAAAAGATCACTTTAAAGTCTGCATATGTGGAGTGACACCGTCTGTTGTTTTAGTATCTTTTGGCGCCATCTAGCGACCATTTCTCTGTGTAGGCAGGTAGTTTATAATGCAATGTTACAAGGAAAGCAATGCATCATGAAATAAATGTCAAACTTGTGCAAGACACAGAGATTTCCATTTGATCTCAAGAGGAAAACTGGGTCAAAGCCATAAAAACACAGCTACGATATACATAGCTGACTAAATCTGTGAGGCTGAGAACGTCCAGGTGGTAAATGCCAGCTTCTCCTGGGGACTGTAACAATGAAGCTGGTAAAGCGATACCATCTGGTTTAAAGAATAACCGCATGAGATTTTCACTAGTGAAACTAGTGACTTCATTTAAAATATCAACTCAAGGAAATTTGATCTATATAGCTAAAATTACAACGTGGGCTTTACCATCTGTACATAGACCATTAATTCAGATAAGGAAAAACTGCAAGACTTTGTAATACAGCACAGTGCAATTCGGTTGTATGGATCAGCTATGGACCATGTTCTCAATGTGTTAAAGAATGTAGGGCAGGGTGTAAAACTGTGAAATTCACTTTGAGGCAGTAGAATTAAATAACGCAAAACAAGGTGCTAAACCATATTTAAATGTAACGGAGGGCGACAAATGCAAATCAGCATTCATCCCCGTCATAGTGAGCGAGACTACATCGAGGATAGGCACAGACACAATACAGATGATCCCCTTTTCCACATATTGCTGCACCCACTGTAAGATCTATCAACGCCCAAGGAGTAACTAAGGAGTGACTAACAAACAAGTCATCTCTCCTCCACAGTCTGCAACGTGTCTGATGAGTCAAAGCGTGGACAATGTCCAAAACAAATGCCGTGAGAGTGAGAGTCCGTGAGCCATTATTGGAATGGACGGGACCAAAAGGTATCCTAGAAGAGGACAATGCAATGTAGTGGTGTGCGTTTAGATGCAAGTGCTGGAATTAGGATGGTTGTTTTTGAGTCGCAGGAGCTAAGAAAATTCACGATGGACGTCTTAACTTCATATTTGAAGCCACAAAAAAAAAAAAGTGTTTTCTGAGCAGCTGTTGATGTTAGTTTCTTCGTGGCAGCCTAAACCTCCTTGAGATCTCATCACCCAGATGTCTGTGTTGATTCATCCGCTGCTCGTGGAGCCAGAGAACACGAAGTGATACAGGAATGACAAGCATGTTCATCAAATTCACAGATTTCTGATCGTCTTCAGAGCACCGGTCTGAAGTGCATTCCTAAGGCCTCCTTTACCTCTCCGAGCCCATCATGAATCTTGCAATGTGACTTCTAAAAGGGATTCAGATGCAGTCAGAGTCACGTCGTTCTGTATCTGAGAGATCGATGGCTTTTAATATCTCTGGTTTTCCCCTCAACCAGGTCAGTGGGTTCGGGCAGCTATAGCAAACACCCAGCAGTAGGTGGCACTACGGCTCTTGTAATAAACTCATAATGAACCATATTTCAACACCTGCATGTACTATAAATAACAATAAAATTAATTATGATGGTAGTTTGGTGCCGTCATCAGCATTATGTCATAATAATAAAATAGGTTTATTATTTGGTTTTATTTTATTATTATATTTTCAGATAGTCCCTCACCTTCGATGATTTCGCAACTTTAGATCCCAGTCAGTCCATCTTTAATGAGGCCAGATCTGAAAAACAATCAAAGTTTCACTGCAAGGTTCTGTGTGTTTTTTAGCATCAACACCAATCTGGTTCAGATCTCCATGCACACTCACAACCCCCCTCCCACACACACACACACACACACACACACACACACACACACCATAGAAAAACACCAATCACTGTGTGAAACAGTGGTGACAGCTGGGCAGAGCTGCACAGTCATATGTGGGTTTTGATTTGTCTTTATCCATACAAGCCTATTTGTGCCTCACTGGTTACTCCGTATGTAACCAGTACATACTGGTTACATACCAGTATGTACTGGTATGTAACCAGTACATACTGGTGTCTCCGTATGCACACACTGGCAATGCCCTGATAGCACTGTTTAATTGTAACAGAGGATTTCAAAACCTAAATCTTCAAACTGTATTACAGACGTACAAAGGATGGCAAAGCCTTCTTTAAAGCAACTTCTATGAAGCTAAACATTCAGAATTTCCTTCAAATATATTATTTGAGGTGCAATTTCTATGACTCATGTTATGTTAACAGTCTCAATGGTGATTCATTGAGGGTGGTCATTTAGAGAGAACAAAAAAAAAAAAAAGAAATGAGTCACTTTCTGCAGTTCACGATCCTCGTTTCTTTTGAATAAAACTGACGCAGGGTTTTCAATAATTTAAACTTTCAATTCATTTTTCACGTGGGCTTGTTATGACTATAACTATAGCAGCATGTTGCTATGGATTGCTCCTTATTGATCGACACCGCTGATGAAAGAAACTGCATTTACACGACACACCTCTCTCTCTCTCAGCTGTCCAGTGGATATGAAAAGGCTTTTGATCTACTACTTTGACCACTGCTCAATGATCACAGTAACCAACCAAACTGTTTTTATCATCAAAATGATTTATGGCGGTATGGCATGTTGGAGAAAATGAGTCGACCATAACGATCTGCAGTCCGGCTGACAGAGAGATAAATCATATTGCTTTTATCGGGATCCCTGCCCTGTCCGACCTAAAAATGGTGAAAATATAACAGTGAGAAATGCCACTTATTATAACATGTACGGAGGGCTTGTAAAAGGCATAACGTGATCAGTTGAAGATCTATCAGATCTGTAAGAGTATTTATTCTTTTTCTTACAGAAAAAATAAATGAGTCACAGATCAGGGTCATGGATACCGAGTCATTCGTCTCAGAGAAACCCATCATTTATGGATGATATCCAAGAGTTAATATGCACTGTCAATGGCAGCAAATATGCATAAGGTGAGCCCAAAGTTAAGATCTGACTGTCTGGCTGAATCATTTAGATCTGACGATTCCCAACCAGAGGTTATTGGTTGTTCGCCGGGGAGTATAAACGTGGAAAGATGCAGCAGCTCTATAAATTTGATAAAAATAAAAATTGTATTTGAAAATAAATGGGCACATATTTAGTCAGTAAGAACACCTTGATGCAGCTACGAGTGTGTGAAAAGCAAGTAAACAGAGGAAAAATCTACAATGGATAATAAACAGCTTAAAGTAATGACTAAATGACTAAATATAGTGGTGTTGGTGAAGGTCTGACAAAAAAAGGTTTGGAATCACCACCGATGAGACAATCTGTCAGCGTCAGTACACGAATGTGTGTGTGTATCATGTGTGAGTTATGCTCATTTTAAATATATATTCCACAACAATCGCTTCAATACTATATCTCATTTTAAAGCCGTTTGACCTTACTCAAGCTATTCCCAAATGCTATCTGTCTGTCCATTTGTCTCCTTCCGTCCCCTCGCTGTTCTTTTGTTTACTATGGTCAAATTAAATGACAAACAACAGAATCCATTTCAACAAAATAATATTGAAATAATTCATATTTTGAGATTGAATTACATGCTGCCTCACAGGATTTAATCAATATCAACAAGCTTAGAGGATTTAATCAATATCAACACAAAACAAATCAAAAGAGTGAGCCCTCTCCTCCAGTACCACCGGTCACAAGAATTAAAACACAAATATACAGAAAAGGCCAGCACCAAATGTCCTGCACGTGTGATCTGACCACTCATCCAGACCACTGGGAGGATTACAGGATGTCTGCATGCGTTAATCTGAAGAAGGGCCGATGCTACATTGACATTATGATCCATCAGGTTCCTGTAAATGAGCTTGTGGGCAGCTGTCCCCTGTAGCTGGTGATAAACGACATGGGGCCCTAATGGCCCCACCTCTCTGGCATGTGATTGACAGCACAGTGGGAACACATTAACAGGCGTTGTGTTTTCATACGAATCAGACACATTGCTTAGACAGCGGTGGGAAATAGTTAAAATGTCAAAACACTGTTAGTTACGCAAGATCCATGTAATTTAGTCATCTGTCTATAGTCATTAATGCTTTCTCTCCGATAATGATTCAGGTTAGTGTTTGGCTCAGGCTTCATTATTTAGGCACACAATTTAAGTCTAGGTAATCTTCTGTGTGTCTTTACTCTGTTATCTTAAATGCTAAAACATCAGGAGCACTGCAACACACCAACCAACAAACAGCAAATCAATAAATGTTTAGTATTCTTAAAATAGCCCTGCTTATCAAGGGCATCTCCGCGCATGTGCAGTACACCGTGGCGCTGACAAATTTCCATAGTTTGACTGAATAAAACCATCAACTGCGCTGTGTTCAAGATCATATAATGATCATGGTTAAAATTACAAAGACAGACATTGTTATTACTGTTGTCTTCTTAGAAATGTATATTTGATTGCAGTGTTGTAGCTAAACTCAAAGACACAAAATACATTATTGTCAATATCTGTGCACGCTAGGCCTTCTACACTTTCACAATATTCCATAACTTTGATATCTCCAGTGGCATTTTAGGTGCAACATTGAGGAGAAACAACTACCTTGGACAGGTGCGCTGTTTGGCATTTCCCACAGTTTAACACAGGTGGTAATCCGACTGAGCACATACCTGATCTCCTCAATTTGTTGCTGCTCAATTCCCGTATTCCGCCGCCTCGTCCTGCTGCTTTCATGTTTGGTGACGTCAATCCTCTCAAACCGATGCTTGAGATACTGAAAGTCTGTTCATAACCGGGCACCATGTCCTCCGAATAAAACGCACGGGAAGCCAATAAAGAATATTCCTTGACAAGCTAACAGTTAAACATTTAACTCCATGTTAGTTATAATTGGGGGTTTTTTTACCAGCGGTTTGGTTTATAACAATATACTGCGGATGATGTGCACCGAGAGGTGTTTAATGTCACGTTTTTATCAGAAAACGCAGATTGTCCCATTTGTGCTGTCGAAGATAATATTGACAGCAGTTGGTATTTTTCTTTAAAAGCCATACTGACAACTACGGGCAAATGACGACATCAGAATTTGGCAAACAGCAAATCACATGGCAGTGTGGCAACAGGTGGTCTAATTCACCTCACCTGGAAATAAAAAATCTGTGACATCCGCTTTCGTTGCCCACGGCTTTGAGCATGCGCATTGTTGTTTTCACACACTAGCCGGTACTTGAAAATTGCGCGTGCGGCCATCCACATATACTGGGCTCTGAGCAAAGTGCTTTTAAAACACTATTTTTTAAACTAGCCTACTGTCCAATTATTGTATGATAGATAACAACAATGATAATGTTTTATGTCATGCATTAATATCCAGAATTGGACAATCAAAATGCTGCTGCCAGCAGGTGGGGTTTTGCGGTTTTGGATCCAAAAGATGAGCCATGTCACTCAGTCTAGGTTTAGCCTACCTGTTTGTCAGATTTGTATTTTGGCGACTAGGCCTACTGGCCACATGTCCACGGCATTTGCTGTGGATATTCATAGTGGATGATGATTCACAGGCAGAAAACATATAGCAACAGACTGTGGAAAGGACTGTGGCTCTGAGTAGAGAGAGAATAGGCTACTAGAGAGATACAGAACGGTAGGGAAAGTGTTGCGGCCATCTGGTTTCTCAAGAAGGAGATGCCAGCTCCAACACTGAGTTTCAATGGGCAACATTCAGGAGGAAAATTGATTTCTTAGTGCTTTCACCATATCGTCCAGTCTATCAGGGGGACGATTCAAATAACCCTATCTTCATTATATGTAAATTTTCATTAATGCCTCTCGGACAGTAGGCTATGTATGTGTTTCAATGCCATTCAGTACTCAGTTGGCACCATTTTTTATTTATTTCATACTTCATTTAATCCATATTCTGTTGTGCCACACCACTTTGAGCACACGGCCTTTTACATATACAACACCAATACGTTCCACAGAAAATGATTGTTTGCCACAACAATGCAGCGCCTGGACACATAACCACTTAGCATGCAGAACAATGGCCGCAGTGAAATATTTTGCTGTCAAAATGCTGGGGAGCGGTGCTCTGGTAGACTCATAGAAGGCTCTTTCTCTCCCTGTGCCCCACTATCTGGCCGGTAAAGGTAAAAGTTCCCAAACAATGGGCTCGGGAGAGTGAAATGCTACAGGAAATATTTTTGCCCTACCTAAACAGAGGCAACTAATTCAAGATGTTAATATCCATATATGTCTGCTTTTTTTATTTTGACTCTTCAGCAACATTGTTTTAATGCAAATAAAGCCACATTGAATTGAGTTGAATTGAATCGTTAACCATAGTTTATGAACCATACTGTGGAAAATGAATCATAAAAAAACTTTGAAGAAGAAGTGATGGACGTTTCTGGTTTATTTGTGTCTTTACATGCTATTTATTTGCGTATTTTCTGTGTATATAATGCAAATGAGGACACATTGCCAAAATACTTTTGTATGTTTTTAATGCATTATGCAAAGCACTTTCAATTAGTGTATCACATTACGAATAAACTACAAAAACATTGTTCCACCACCACTGAGGATGAATTTCCATAAATGTTTGCCTAGATAGTTAGATTTATGAAATACACACATGACAACCAAATAACCTCAAATATACAGGAACTATTGAACAGGAAGTCAGGCTTAGTGATGATGAGACATGGGTGAACCAGAAGAAAAGGTCACAAGAAAATCAAAGATTATCTGACTCATATCATCCCATCAAACAAATTATATAAGTACAGGTATAGCAACGTGTCCGTTTACATGGGTACCACTTTCTAATAAGGTAAGCTTTATAATAGCGTATCAGTTGTAACTAATGGCTTTATTAAAGGTTGGGCAGTTATTTGCTGATGCTCTCCATGTATCCTTAATTGTTTGGTGATAATGTAGTTACAAATGTTGTTAAGCCATTAACAAATGTTCATAGGTTTACCATATGATACCACTTTGTCATAAGGCACCCTTTATAAAGGGCTTATACATGTAACTTAATGGTTAATAAATAATTTACTAACAGAGCTGTTGCTGGGAAAACTCCTTTTATACTAAAAAAGAGACAATCTGGACCAAAATTCATTAATCACCAACTTATTAAAACTTAAAACTGCCAGCTTGGTTATTAAAAACCCTTATTAATGATTTATCAACATTTATAACTGTAGCCTTGATTAGTTAAGCTTTATAACTTGGTTATAAGTCATTAATAAGAACAATTGGGCTTTGGCAGGTTGTATTTATCCTTCCTTTTTGATAATAATAAAGATATAAATATTTGTAATCCATAAATAATACTTCTTGGGTTTTTCACTTTCTATTAAGCCAGCAAATCTGCGGTTATAACTGTCTAATAAGGCATCAATAAAGGTAAATGGTCCAGATCCATTAATTACATCTCATAAACCCTTTATTAAAATGTGCCTTTTGGCAATATGAATATTAAAAGGTGTGTCGTTGTTTTTTAAATCCAAAATATAGTAAAAACTGAAAAAAAAATGGACTTCAATGAGTGTAACCTTCTTAAAGTAAATTCCAACATGACCTTTTGATTTAGGCTACAATGCAAAAGATTCCTTTGGGGACATCTTACTCACATTTGAAACAGTGATCATCAGCCCAGTCGTGTTATTTTGCATAATTATACTGTCACTAATTAGTAGTTTGGCCGCAGATGCATTCAGCCAGCTGACGATTTTAAGTGCCGTGCTGCACCTACATGCTGTGGGCAACCCACGTACAGAAAGGGCTACGTAATCTTTGTGTGTGAATGTTTGTGTGAGTGAGTGTGTGTGTGTGTGTGTGTGTGTGTGTGTGAGCATCTCTTCTCTCGCATCAACATCACGGGGTTTAATCGCTCTTTCTCCATCACGTAGGAGGCGTCTGTCAAACCTGTGGAGCGTCTGTCTGTTAGGAACCACACACACACACACACACAGACACACACACACACACACGAGATCGTGTTTGAGAGTACAGTTGTAGTTCGGAGAGAATAAACCGGTTTCACTGCCCTTTGGGGGAATCTCCGCTGTCATCCCGGAAGACTCACCACATTCGGTTTAAAGGAAGTTGAAGCGAACAGGTGCGTAAACCGCAGCTCTTTTATTTATTGTTCTCTTACAATATTTCTTTTTTTTAAACATCCTTTATTCAAGAATAACAGCTAAATCATTATTTTATGTTCTAATCGCGCTGCAATGTAACAGTTTCTTTTAAATTTGAAATGGATAGTAAATCCATTCATGGTTTCTCAGCTGGGCTGTAATCAGTTACAGGTGGCATTTTTCAGCAGCTTGTATCAACTGCTCAAACATTTCAGACGGTGGTATCGGCTCCACCAAGCCCGTCAGAGAGAACCGTAGGGCGGTGGCATCGGTTTAGTGTCTTGGTGTCACACGCTTCGATCCGGGAGTGCCGTCTCAATTTTATTTGTTCATTTATTTGACGTCCTCACAGCTGCGTGCTAATTTGGGAGCCGATCGAGCAGCCATGGACGTGTTCAAGAAGGGGTTCTCCAAAGCCAGGGATGGGGTCGTGTTGGTGGCGGAGAAAACCAAGCAGGGAGTGAGTGGAGCAGCTGAGATGACGAAAGATGGGGTCATGTTTGTCGGTGAGTGCTGGGAATTCAATTGATTTGTGAATATGTTGCAATCATTATTATTACGCAACAACACTCACTCTGAGCCTGAATGAATAAGTGCATTTATTTTTCATTTTTTGTTTTGTTCATATTTTCTGACTAATTGAGCTTCACCTGCATCCTTTCAGGTACCAAGACAAAGGATGGAGTCACAACAGGTAACATCATTTATTAATTCAGGCTTTAATGCATCTGTTCCATTTCTCTTGTTGGTCTGAAAAAAACAAAGTGTATTAATTTACGCATTTTGTAAACTGCAGCTGCTTTTTTTTACACAATAGATCTTTGACATAAAAGCAGAAAGAGAGTAATCTCACTGGATCCACAGGTGGTCAGTAAGAGAGATGTTCTGTAACTCTGCAGGTGTCTTATTTCACCGTCTTACTCCACACAACCTGCCTAACACCCACCCATGGGCCCGGCCCCGCCATTTGTCATACATAACAAGCAGAGGAGCCTGGGGGAGACTTCCTGTTCTAGGCATCCAGGGAGATGGCTGTATTGTTGTAACATAGCCGCGAGTAAAGTGAGTGTTTTTGGAAATGTGGTTATACAAAGTGTCTTAGCCACTAAGTGAGGGAGGATATAT
This sequence comes from Anarrhichthys ocellatus, assembly GCF_004355925.1. Lineage (NCBI taxonomy): Eukaryota > Metazoa > Chordata > Actinopteri > Perciformes > Anarhichadidae > Anarrhichthys > Anarrhichthys ocellatus. The sequence goes on from NW_022280053.1 coordinate 5,153,547, forward strand.
ATATTTTTTTTTTTTCTCAGTGATACCAGCCTACATTAGACCGTATGATCTGCATAATCTGTTTTTAGGAGGTCCTTGTATGATGCCTTATATCAAAGTGCATCTTAGTTGTGATTAATCATTATGTGTAAATGCGTTCCACCAGTACAGAGCATTCGGTTCCCAACCTTTTTTTGGCTTGCTGCCCTCTAAAATAAAGCTATACTTATGACCCCATGTCACTGGTTGTATAAGTGTTGTTTTTTTCTGTAGTCCTATACTGCTAATAGTCTCGCATCCCCTCGAATTTGAACTTGTCAACCCTTTGTTAGGGCCCTGATCCCCAGGTTGGGAACCACTGGTGTAAATACATTTAGCACATGCAGATCGAGCAGCTTTGTTCTGAATGGATATATCAAGAGAATATCTGTACTGATTGACTTTTTCACCGTTGACTGAAGAATGACGCCTCACTGAATTAAAAGAAAATGTATATTTACGACACGCCTTTCCAAAACAGTTTATGTTTACATAAAAGTTACAAGAAGGACAGGATCAGATACTGATATGCAAAACCACACATTACACAACAATGCAGCGCTCAGACAGTGAAAGGTGGGGTGAAACCCGGTGAAGTGAAAGGAAAGTGCCTCAGGCTGTTCCCAAGGTTTTTATCAGTTAGCCAAATGACGCGACAGGTGGCGATCCAGTCTTAAACCGCTTTGTAGGGCGTTCCAACTAGAAGCGTTACTCCAGGTGCAGTAATGCAGAATGTAGCCTCCCCCATGTTGTTCGACGTGACAACTTTCATCCTTCTTAATGTTACTTAATATCCTATATTCAAGCAATAGCACTATTTATAACATGAGACTATTTGAAAGAAGAAAGAGCACAAGCTTTTTGTCCAACCTAATTGTTGGATTGCACATTTCCAAAAATATTTCTGTTTCCTGACTTTATGGTTGTTCCTTTAGCACACCCATCGAAGCAATGTGTTAGTATTAAATCAATATGATGTTAAGCATAAACGTTCCTGTCAATATCTTTCACTAACATCTACAAATCCCTTTAATCACGATGGATCCATGTATTTTGAGATGCTTATTTTTCTCCATGCTAATCCTCAGACTGGTGTTGGGTTTCTATAGAGATGCACCCTTCTCCAATGCCTTTCTTCTTCTCGTCCATACAGCCGTGTCTGGAGTGTCACAGGTGGGTGGAGCCATGGTCACCGGGGTGACTGCCGTGGCCCACAAAACGGTGGAGGGAGCCGGCAACATTGTCGTTGCCACTGGATTGGTCAAGAAGGATCCGGGCAAACAAGTAAGGAAGACACTTTTCAATGTTTTTTTTTTTTTTTTTCATTTTTAAGGAATCAGTATATATCTAGGCCATCATTTGTATTTGTTTTGACTTGACATGTATTTATTTGGGTTCAAATGTGTACCAAAATGAATAAGTTTGATCTATTTTTCTGTTGATAATACCGCCCTCTACAGTAGTGCATTCATGTGCGGGTGAGAATTTTGAGGTCCGATTTGATCTGTGATTGGTGAATATTTTTGTGGCCTGGCACTTAATATAGTTCATAATATCACTTTAATTCTAACAGCCACAAAAGCAGCTAACCAGCTACAGGGCGGAAGTTGTTAGCTGTTGCTTTAGTGATCTGAGCTCTTCATACGTTACTGATTCTGTACTCTGTTACTCCGTGTAGGGATTTAAACAGTTCCCAAAAAACATGTCCAAAACCAGTTTTTAATCTTATATTTAAAAATATATATACAGAATAAGGAAATAATTATATTTTCCTTACACAAAAGGGAGAATTAAAATTCCAGTGCAACTTGTGCTCGTCTGACCACACTTGCAGTATGCTCACACTTGTCCAGACATGGATATACAATAACGCATCTTTGCAGCACAGCACATCTCTCCACAGTGGCTGCCAGCTATAACTCAAAATGGCCTCCTTACCTTGAGTCATTTGTCATCACTTCTCATATCTACTGCCTGTCTTTCCTCTCTGAAATGAAAGCCGTTGCACATTGTTAGCTTCCCAGCATTGTTCGTCTTGTCATTCAGGCCATCGTTTGTCCAAAGGAGGAGGAGGAGGAGGAGGTAAGGGCAGTTTACTGCAGCAAATAATTTACTGCTGCGACACGAGTCAAACACGAAGCGTGATTTTCCTTTCTCCTTTTCTTTCTTGCCCTCTAGCGAAGATTTTGACAGCTGTTCATGTCGATTTTTTTTTTTGATACAGTCGGGGCTATAGCTACCATTTCAAGGAAGCGATGCACACTCGATCATTTCACGACAATACTCTGATCGACAACTGGTTAAGTGCAAAAAAAAAAAGGGAATCAATTCACCAAAAAGAAGACTGCAAGTAAACATGATTGTAAACATGTTCACATTTTTTTTTTATTTTTATTTTTTTAATGAGAATTCAAAAGGTTTGTCAGACCTAAAGGATACCTGCTGTGGGTATTGGTGAGAAACACTGAATGTAAACAAAAGCTTTGAGTAACTATCCCTTAATCACTACTTTTACTTTACACCATCTATCAGTGCAGGCAGAGCAACAAAAGGGAGCAGATGGCCTTCATGCTCTGCTTTCGTTTTCCTACACTGTTCTTCCTTTGTCTCAAACCATCGCAGTTACACGACCCTGTGGTTTGTATCTGGATTAATAAGGTGTGAGAACCGGATGTGATTCTGAGAGGACGACTAAATCTGCCTGTAATTACCCGCGTCTCTCGTGACATCGTTGTGAGTAGCAGCAAATGATAAGCCAATCAAACATTTCCCTGGGCCTTTGGACACTTTGTTGAAATGTTTGTTGTGATGCTCGATCTCCCGCCTCTTAATTAACACAGTTTAGACACCAAGAGATAACAGCACACATGCACACGCACGTCTTCAGCTGTGCTTCAATTGGCTGCGATCTGTGAAAAGTACAAGACAAAAAAGATAAGATACCAAAGAAATCACCAAGTTATTTGCCTGCCAATGGCAACAACTGACACCTCTACAAGCAGATCTTTTAATGAAGCAGTCAAATAATTTTTCCACTACTGGTGCCATCCTTCATTGCTGACATTTGCTGCATTTGATTTCACGATCAAACGATGCTTGTGGTATTTTCCCACAAAGGGGTTTACGATATTAAGGCGGCTAGATGGCTAATATTCACCCTGAGGGATAAAACACTGATGGAGCTCCACCTGGAATGAGATCAGCCTCATTACGAGGATGACGAGCCGAACTGGCAGGCAGCACAGACAAACAGATGGACAAACAGACACAGAGTGCGCATGACTGATGGAGATATGGTGGACAAACAGAGAGAACTAAACACAAAAATAAAATCCTGGTATTCCCAGCGAGAGATTGACACGCAGACGGCAGCAGCTTGTGCTCGTTTAACCATCATTAGCCATTAAATATTGATTTGATTAAAAAATTGATGCCAGGTTGAGAGAGCATATCTAAGATGGTCTCCTGTGTGTCTGTCTCTCTCACACACGCACACACACACACAGAGGAAGGTGGGATGCAGAGTCTGATTAATCTCATCTAGTTGTTTCTCCGATTCATCAGCTGCTGGTGACTCATACCAGGAGACAGCAAAAGCCAGAGAGGTAGAAGGAGAGGAAAGAGACAATGAGATGGAGCGTGGTAGGTGGAGTGGTGGGGACCTGAGGAGGAGACGCGACAGGAAATAGAAAATGGCCAACAACAACTCGACTTATTGCTCAGGTCTTTTCAGCGACATGCAATAAAAGAGGCTGCCATATTTTCACGTCCCCGGAGGCAATTTCACCGTTGAAACAATGCAGAATGGAGGCCAGGTGTTACTTTGATTTTGATTTGGAAGGTGGTTTACTAAGATATTTTAGGTTTGATTTGTCCTGAAAAGCGAACAAATCTTTAACTTTTGGCCGAGGTGTTGTCTATTGGCAGTCCAGCTGTGCGTTTTGTGTGTGTGTGTGTGTGTGTACATGAGCACACATGTCTCTAGCTCTGCTGGGTGACCAGGTGGAGGCTCGCTGGGTGGCGTTAAATGCAACAGCAGGAGTAGAAGGTGCAGTAAGTGGTTTAAGGTTATGTCGGCCGCCGGTGAGCGTGTCCCACACATATACACGCATGCGCACGTCAGCGCACTGTGACCGCTCCCCATTAAGGAAGGTCAGTTCAGCGACACGGTGTGGAGGGCGTCACACACACACCCTCACCTCCCCTTCATGTCTCGTCTCGTTCTCAGCAGCCCACTCTCTGGAAATGACCACCAATCATAATGATCGTTATGAAATGAGTGCAAGCGCCTCTTAATGTATGAAGGGACAAAGCAGGAACGGGATGAATTCTGTGTTGTTTACCTTTTAAACTTGTGTTATATAATGTTGCATAAATGATCCAGATGTTTGTGTCTGGGGGCTGCAACTAATTATTGTTTTCATTTTAGATTCATCTGCTGATTATTTTCTCTATTCATTGTTTTCTCAAAAAAATGTGAAAATGCATATACAGGCTTCCCAAATTGGTCCCCATGTTTTTACATTAAACAGACAGTAACTCCCATGAGATCATGCATATAGCAAAATCATATTCAGAGTAAAAGTAAGTAGCTATTCCTTTTTGTCTTTTCCCAGAGTGATGACGCCTCAGCAGCACAGGACATGGCAGAGTCACCGGTTGATACGGACCCGACTGAGGCTACGGAGGTAAGACTCCACGAGCAAAAGTCTATTTATAATATGAAGCCGCATTTCAAAGTTAAAGAAGGAACAGTTTATGTGATAGAGAAGACAGACTGTTTAACCCTTGTGCATCACAAGGGACATGTTTGGCATTTTCATTTTTCAATTATTTTGGTGTTTGACACTCATTTTGGTGTTTGTCAAGTGTTTGATGCAATGCCAAAAATTACTTTTACTGCGTGTTTTTCCTCCCATAAAAAACAGTGGTACGATTAAATTCACACCACTATAATCTGAATACACCTGAGGAGATTTCTTCTTCTCTCATCAGCCTAAAACTGGAATATAAAGTCATCCTAAATGTGTAATAATTGCACACATTTTAGTCAGGATTGTCTCCCAAACCTGTTTAATTATCTTCCAAAGCTGAAAAACAAATGAACATTTCTTACTTGTTAAGGACAAAGAACACATCTTAATAGGTGTCGTAACATCACCTCATCTGGTTCTATAATCATCCCCGCTGTATGCTGATGCTTCATTCAAGGACAGCAAACTCAGCGCCCACCTCTTGTCCCTCTTCTCTCTCAGGACGACACCGACGACAACTGATTGAGAGCTTCACAATCGGAGACCAATGATCAACGACCGAAACATTCCATGTCGCTCTGCCAAGTCCCGCTGTGCCTCGTTTTTTGGTGCTTTATGGAGTCTGTGCCCAACATCTGTGTGTGTGTGTGTGTGTTGTTGCATACGTCTGTACAGCAGTGTGTGGGTAAATGTACAGAATGAGAGATGTTGTGTGAGTATGTGTGTGTGCCTTTAACACATCAGTCCTTAAAGTGACCGGCTGTGATTAGTGAGTAAACGTCTGTGTGTGTGTGTGTGTGGGTCTATATGTGTGTTGTCTTCACTTGTGTGGCTATGTCATTTGCTCAAACATTGAAATACACCACTTCAAGCACCTAAGTGTCTCTATATTAATGATGAATTTACAGTGATCTGTTTGAAATGGAAGTGTAATGATATTCTATTTTTGTCTGTGTACTGTCACTGTATTTCGCGGTGGACTAAAAAAAAGTGCTGAACTATTTGTGCATTCATATTGTATTTTTTTAATTTATCACCGCTGTGACAAATATCTCATACTGAATGGACTTTTGGAAATCAAGAGCATGTATAACTACTCGGCTTAACCTCTGCAAAAATTAATTTATTTGGAGTTGTGTTGAATAAAACTAAGTAAGAAAAGGTGTCGTTGCTGTAGTTTTGCTCATTCTGGGGGACATGTGCACCAATAATGGGTTGCTGTTTTAGGGATTTCGATATCTGCCAAGATTTTTTTGGCCTCAACGGGTTCATGATTGGATATACTGGTATTTTCATCAGGGGGAAATATGTCTCTTGGCATTTGGTTTAAAGGCGGTGATAATCCTGCATGCAGCCACTGAACCAACCAGCGTGTTATTACAATAGAACACGTTGGCCTTGGGTGTGTGCTGTAAGCAGCAGAGGGAAAGACAAGCAACACATGCACTTACAAAGGTCTGTCCTTGCAAACAACTCCGACAGTTCAGCTCCATTTAACAGATGTCCCACGTGTCCCTTGACATGTTGCTCACTACAAATCCATCTACAACCACAGAACATCTTTTTTACCACTACTTGAGAGCATGTTTAGAGCCACACTTCCTCCAGGTGTAAACAGCCTTTGTGAATCCCTCCCAACAGTTTCCCTAAAGAGCAGCACTCCCAGGAACACAGTGAGTCATCTAATTCTCTACTTTTCACTTCGATGTCTTACTAATGAACCCTGCAGAGAGGCGTGCACTTCCTCGCTCGTTATAGTCCACACCTGTCAGCTGCCGTTTCCTGGAGCATCCCCGCCGACTCAAAGTAGCCGATGGCTCCTCGTTACTGCTCATCGCAGCTCCACGCAGAGACGGCTACTGTGACAACGTGACGTCTGTTTCTGCTTTATTTCATGATTCTGAGTTTTGGTGCCCTCACATCGCCACTTTTGATCATTGAGAAATATACTTGTCTGTATTACAACTACACTAACATGGCATTGCATCTGATCGCACATAAATCAGTTAGAGAGAGAAGCAGCTGGGAAATGATGGGAGCATCTGAACGCCCACTGAACGATCCATAAGCTTTATGTAATAGAACAGTACCAATCCTCTCTACCATAGCATTTGACTTTATGCATTTTTATCATGATGGGAATAAAACTGAGCTTGACTGGAAAAAAGGAGGATGGAAAGCAGAGAACATAAAGACTCATTTATTTCCTGCCTGTAAGCACATTGTGGTGATGGATTCTGGTGGTAAAACAAGAAGAATGCAAACCGAGTATTAACTGCTGTGTTGACTGACACTTCCAACAACAGTATCCGATATTCGCATCAAACGCCTACATCATAATATGTGACAACTTGGGGTGTTTGTTTCTGACAGCTATTTGTCAAACACTATAAAATGCTGCGACAAGGAAGTTGAATTTGTCCCATCACGCAATTAAAAAAAGAATCTAAGTACAAAACGGCTCCTAGTTCCACAGATGTCAACCTTGAACAGGACCGTTATCCACATCTGGATGAGAGACGTCCACTTGACAGGAAACAGACGACGGAAAGAAATACGATGAGTGAGATTCTGTGTTTTCACTTCCCCTTCCCCTTCTCCTTCCTCCTCTTCAGGGCCTTCCACTCTCCCTCCTGAGTGGCCAAGCTGCCGAAGAGCTCCCTCACTTTCCTCTTTCTCTCCGAATCTCTGAAACACAGAACGCGCAACAAGTTAAAGGCTTTTTTTTCTCTCTCACAGAAACATTCTTGTTTCTCTTCCACATGGACACTCTACGTTATCCGTACCTGTCCATGACCTCATTGAGCTTTTCTCTGGCCAGGAAGCGCGTGTCCTTCCTGATCTCCCTCAGAGCGCCCTTAAACTCCTTCTTGTACTTGTGCTTCAGTCGCTCCTTCTCTCTCTCCTCTCTGGTGCTGCCACGTTTCTTTCCATAGTCCAACCTGACAAATATTAAAGAAGCAAATGAGGTCTTTAAAGCAAATGCTGCGGTCATGCAAATGTGCATGTTTCATCTCACGTTTCCAGATGAGGAAATTCATTTTAGCAGATGTTTTGGACTCATTGGATTACATCTTACACTTCAACAATCTTGGGTGTGAGCAGCTTCAGAGGAATCGGCTTCCTCCTCTCTAAAACCAGCCGACTGCGAGTCACGGGAGCACTGCCGATGCTCTCCAGGATCTCAGCGCGGAGCTCCTGCAACAAATATCACAATTAGGGAGAAACTGAGAATCCGATACTTCTAGCGACAAAAAGCGAGACCTCGCCGTATAAAAACTCTCTTTGGCACCAACCTGTAAAAGCTCTGGTAAGGTTTGGGCTGAGAGGTGTTTGGAAAGCAGCGCTCCGATTGGCTGAAAGACGCACGCGAAGGACGTGAGGTCTTTGTAGAGCAGACAGCATCGCTTCACCAGGTCCAGGCAAGTAGACAGACACATCAACCTGCGGAGAGACAGATCTCACCTTTATAGTTTGGGATTTATTAAGATTGGGGTTTGTTCTTTGTCACTCACAGGTATATTTCACTTTCTTTGACGAATAGTCAATACGTTTAATCAAATTAAACCGTCTCCAACATAACTGTGCTCGAGTTTTGGGTCAGAGCGGTTCATGGCATGTTATGAGTATCAGTTTTAGTTGAGTACAAATAAAAATGTATATACTCGCCGCCCGTGCACTGAAGCCTGTTTACAAGCTCTGCTTTGTGCCCACACAGCAGCTGCTGTGTGAAAGCACACTGGCGACTCATCACAGTCACAAGAGTGGATGTATCAGCTCTGAGCAGCACAGTCTGTGCAGGTAAACACCGTGTGATGGCTCTTCATAGCTTTCATACTCGTACATTAACAACGACCCTCATCACACATTTATTCCACTGCATTTTTAATAATATGTTGTGAAGCAATTGTTTAAAGAAAATAAAACAAACAGTGGAAGCCCACAAACATGCACACACTTCATCTCCATCTCTCTCTCTCTCTCTGGGCATCTAACTGTCTCCAGACCAGTGTTCCCTGCTGTTATGACATGGTGTTATTACATGGTGTTATTAGATGGTGTTGTTTCATACTCTACTCTGAATGGCCAATTAAGGCATCCTGAGATGTGTTGCTTCTGAATGCCATGTCTCTGGGGGTCAGCGGTTTATACAAAACAACGTCTGGGGAGGCTTTCATTTAGAAATCATTTTTGGGACAGTGAACACATAAACCATGGACAGTAATTGAATAAAGAAATGACGAGAGTGTTCTTGTCATCCAAAGCTTTCTGATCAGCCTGGATAGGTTAATTATTCCTCCTGTCCACACAGGCTGAGAAGACACACAATGTTTCTCCAATGGAAGAGATGGGGAACAAAACCTACAGTCCTCACTCTGTACAAATATACTTTTTAAAGTTCAACAGAAGCTAATAATGACACTTTGGCTGCCTGAGACAAATCAAGTGGGAATCTTCCAAAGCTAATATATATTTTTGGTAGGAAAAAGCATTGGTTAATAGTAATCATGTGGAAAAATATGCAGATGTGCATCACATTGATGAAGAAAATGTTTTGCTGATTGTTCAATGTTACGGTTAGCTTACCTAGTTTATTCAGCATAATAACTGAAGAGTAGAACATGTTCATTAATGAGCTTTAAAAGTGCTCAAATGTGGATTTCTTTTCACTTTTGAACAAAGCCAGGCTAGCTGCTTTCCTATTCCCACTCATGCTATGCTAAGCTTAGATAATGATCTCTTTGCTTTAGCTTCATATTTAATGGACAGACAGTTGTATTGATTCATCTCATCCAACTCTCAGCAAGAAAGAAAATAAGCATATTTCCAAAATGTTGAACTATTCCTTTAAATAAAAAAAAACATCTTCCCCTCCTACCTGTGGTGATCTCTGTCCGGCTCATTTCTGAGTTCCAGGCGTTGGGTCGCAGACAATGGAAGGCTCTTCTTTGTCCAGCTCTTGCGGGACTCGGAGTCCGACAACACCAGCAGATCACTGCACTTCCCCGATGGCCTAAAGGGCGGCACCACAGTGTAACCTGCAACACAACGTCAAAGTCTTGTTGCACCTCACCAATGCTGGCACACACACACAAAAAAAAAAAAGCACGCTAGAATTGTGTAAATGTGTCGTTTCAGATGAGCACGCGGCTACCTATAGAGGTCTTGTCCTGCACGGCCAGATGCAGCGTTCCAGACAGGAAGTTGATGAGCTCGGGCAGGAAGCGCTTTGAAAAAGTGACGTACTCCACTCCCAGGCAGCACAGCGCTAAGCCCGACGTCACGTCCTGTAATGATCTCACTGGACACTAAGGACGTACAAATCACAGGTAAAAGAAACACGGGTGTGATTCATGGCGTTAGTGCTGAAAACAAAGCATCCATTTGTCCAGCCACATTGATTTTTCACTTCATATAACGGCCGTGTAAACACTGAGTGCTTCAGCTGCAGCAGTGGAAATAAAACAACTGCATAACCTGGAAAACTTCCAATTGAAAATGTTTGAGGAGTATATATGGAAATAAACACAAAAAAGGGTGACTAATGAGAAGAGAAGGGCTGGGTTCAAACAGAATGAGAAATTGTGAAATCCCATTCGAGAGGCAGGAAGACAAGAACAGTCAGAGAACAATACAGACACTGATCTAACGACACAGACAGTAAACAGACTGTGTACCTTGGTGAGAGCCTGGCTGATGTAAAGCAGCGCCGGAGTTGAAACTGGGTGTCTGAAATCTGAGGTAGGAAACAGCAGGGCTGTCACCTTCAGGTAGATGAGCTACAAACACAAGAACACACACACACACACACACACACACACACACACACACACACACACACGCTGTAGCTGTTTGTCACAGACAGAGGAGAGAATGAGGAACAAATACTGTCGTTTGATCCCAAGAATCATTTTACCATCTCCTTATGTTTTTCAGTTTTAAAAATGTGATTCAAGACACTAGAATTAAACAAAGATAAATCAGTATTTGTAGTAAATATATGAATAGATATTATAGAACAGTATATTTTCCTCCAAACCTACACCCTTGACAAAGAGGACTTGTTAATGGTATCAAATAATCCATACCATGTCTAGCGTTGGGAAAGCAATGTGCCCTTTGACCTCCAGCACCTCCTCCGTGCTATGACCAGCGTCTCCGAGGATGCTCTGCATGGCCTTACAGGCTGCTTCTGGAAACATCTGACACATAGTGTACAACTCTCTACACAGAGATACAGAGAGAGAGAGAGAAACAGTGCAGGAATGATCAGATATGTTTTGTTTTGAGGACCACATATTTAAATCAGCGGTTAAAACTAGAGACAGAGAGAAACTTTGTGAACTCACGGTATGAGCTTATCTACGGTGGTGAGTTCAGGTGGACTCCGGGTGGCCAGTTCTCCGATGTACTCCAACAAGAAGCCAAACAGTTTCTGAGACAAACAGAGATAACATGTTAAGTCCTTTACGGTCGCGAACGCAGCCTAAACACTGGCTACAGAGACAAATGCACCGCGCTTACAGAAACGTATCGCCTGCTCTGTAGTTTACCTGCAGTTTGAGCTTATTGCCTACAGCCAAACTAGCGTGGTTGCTTTTCTGAGTCCTGGCCACGATGAGGCGCTGGTTGTCGGGGGTGTGGCCATGGAGCAAGTCTGTCAGGTCGCTGTAGTTCTCCGGAGCTGAGAGAAGAAGTAAAACACATTATTAAAACGGGAGAATGCTGACGATACTCATCTAAGCAACGTCTCACACAAAGATCAACTCCAAAAGAAAAGACAGGCTTCTTTGAGCATAGTTTTCGTACACATGTACTGTGTAGTTACCAGTAAATGTGTATGGGAGCTCTGCTTTAGCCGCTTCCTGCTGGGCCTTCATCTCCTCTTCGCTCAGACTCGGTTTGGCGCTGTCCTCTTTTGTCTCCTCATCCTCGCTTTCTTGCTCAGACTCCAGGTCAGAGTGACCATCTTCATCCTCACTGCTGCCCTCCTGCCCCTCTTCCTCCTCCCCCTCATCATCATCTCCATCTTCTTCTTCCTCCTCCTCCTCCTCCTCCTCCTCCTCATCCTCATCCTCTGACTCCCCATCATCTCCACTCTGTCCCTCTTCATCATCCTCTCCATCCTTATCTTCCTTGGGCTCCTCTTCAATGTTCCATTTTCCATCCTGGACTCACAAAAGAAATGTGAATTTAACACGTTCTGTATTAACACATAAATCGACAAAAAGCGGTTGTATTGCGTCGTCTCTCACCTGATAGGACAGGGTCTTCTTGTCCTCCTTATCCAGGATAAAGCCATCATTGAGGTCATCGGCAGAGATGTGGATTTGACTCCCTGAACTCTCCCCGACTTCATCTCCCATCATCCTCCTCAGGCGGTCCGCCTAGGAAGAAAACCAGAGCACAAAGAGAGCATCAAAATATGTGCTAACGACTAGAAGTTGTTTTGCGTTTTGAGATGAAAGTGTTACCTTTGCACGGTAAGCATACCTCTAGTTTCTGCAGCTTCTCCCTCTCCTCGCGGGCGAGCTCCTCTGGGGTTTTCAGCTTCTCCGACGGCTGAGCCTTCATCTCGAAGACCAGCTCTCTGACCATCATGTCATACTGCTCCAGCTGCAGCACACAGAGGAAACAGAGAGAGAACAAATAAATATCAGGCTCCGATACCGATGAATGAACGCACATAGAGGAGGAACAACATTTCGCTGACTGCTGTGACTCTACCTTGGGCTTCTCCTCCTCGACGCGTTCACCTTTGGGCGTCTTTTTCACCATCAGAGCCTGGATGCTCTTCCATTCCAGATCCAGCTTCTCAGTCAGCTCCTGAGACTCCTCTTTCCTCACCTGTCGTTCCCGCTGAAAAAGTCAAAATAAATGAAAGAGGTTAATCATCTGGAGCACAAATAAGCTCACTTTCATGTTTTAAATAATGTCAGCGAGCAGCATTAAGCTGAAGTTACTCTAACAGGAGTAAATGGTGTATTTGTTGGGGACTATTTTCCGCTGTGGTAGAGAACATTCTACAGCAACAGGATGCTGTAATGTGGGATTAACTCAAACTGTTACCGGCTCACCTTCTCCTGCTTGGACTTCTGGATGAGCTCTTCAATGAGCTCCTGTCTGGACTTGGCTCTGTGGTGGTTGTCTTCCCCCTCCTGCTGCTGCTCCTCTGAGGTTTTCTTTCTGAGGAGACCTCCTCCTCCAAAGTGGGTGGCGGTCAGCTCGGCTGGACGAGAAAGAGAAATCGTGTCACTATTATGTACCAGACTGTCACCTATAACACGACTTATCAAATCCAGCTGTGGGCTGGGAATGTAAAGCCATTGACGATATAGTAGGGAGTCTTTTTTATGATTTATGTTTAAATCCCAAAATATGTAAATGGTGTTTGGACACCAGCAACACTCACCTGATAAAAGACCTTTCTCTTCTGATTCATCGTCGCTGTTCACATTGTCGTTGAACTTCTCCATCTCAGCCAGCGACTGGCCATAATGAGTCAGCTCCTCCTCCTCGTTCAAGTTGTACAGATCCTTCTTATCGTGGACACGCTGAGTAATAAAGCAAAGTTTGGCGGAGGGTTAAAAAAAAATACGTAGTGAGATTTGTTGTTTGACATTTTTAAGTAACAAATGAATCATTCAGAAGGCCGAAACTACAGAAGTAAGTCAAAGCAGGGACAAATGGGGCCTGCTGTGTCCTGTACACATCACAACAACATCACTGACCTGTCTCTCCATCGCGAACCTCTGCAGGATTTTGTCTTCTGGCGCCATGTTGGTGTCATACTCCCCAAAGCGTCTGTCGATGAACTTGCTGGACTTGCCCTTCTGTTTGTATTCCTTCAGGAGGGTTTCTTTTCTCTACGGACCGAAAAATAAAGAGTTGCACGTGACGACCACAAGAGTTACGGCAATGTTGCACCGAGCGATTTATCAGATCTGCAGCAAAAATCTCACATATACATATAAAAATCATACATTAGAAGTAATATTTAATATGTTTAATCCAATGCTACCTGTACAGATACTTCTTTTATCCTCACTGGAACTTGCTCTTAGTTCTGTTCGTAGTACTCTCTGTTTGCATGAACTCAGAAAATCTTAACGGTCAGAATTACTCATCGAACAAAAAATGTTCTACAGTTAATTAGGTACAATTACATTTGGTATAATTACCAACTGCAATGAATACATATATAAATAAAGTTGATTTCATGGCATTAATTGAATACCACATAAAATTGGTGCTACGTGTAGAATTTTTTGGGCTACATCATCAGAAGATGAAGATTGAAGAACTGGAAAAAGTCAGAGTGTTAACATGCAGATGGTGTTTGTTTATACAAATCAATATTTCCCTTTGCTTTATGTATGTCAGTTAATAGTATGATTACATACCATGTGTTACTGAAATCTTGCTCGCAGAGAGATCAGTTATTAAAGATCAAGTGTGAAAGTAACTGACATGAGATTTCCTCTAACTCACCTTATTAATGGCTTTGGATCGAGACACACCAGGGAGACCCACATCATGCTTGCTTTTTCTCCCCAAAATCTCAAATTTCTTCCGGTTGATTTTCACCTCAAAGGGATTATTTTTGATTTCAGTGGAGGTCTTGGTTTTGCGGACCTTGTCGGCGAGGCTCCTCTTCTTCTTCGGTACCTTCCCCATCTGTAACGTTAGCGGACTGATTGAGCGAACATCACTGACATTACAGACGGAGCGACTTTATAGCTAGCTAGCTAGCTTTACTGTGAGCCGTCCACAGTTAGTAAACAAACCGACATTATCACACAGAGGCAGCGTTTACCTTTTAGCCGCGCAGAGGAGTCGAGGTATTAAATCCAGGCGGAAGGAAACATGGGGCGCGTTGGCTTTGTCAACTCTGAATTTAATAAATACCACTCTGTTTTATTTGTACTATCCACGTTGTTTCGCTTGGTTTTCCAACGTGCACAAGTCTAAGGTGAAAGTTCAAAACAAAGAAGAAGACAGGAGCTACTTCCGGTATGAGATTATCCTACAGCGCCCCTAGCGTTGAGAATAAATTCATCCTTCAAAATAAGGGCACCGGTCACACAGAGAAAAATGGTGTAATAAAGAGTAGTTTACAACAATCCCAACACAAATACATGAGAATGATTGATTCTTATCCCATTAATAACGTGAAAATAATTGTATTTTTTATTACAGAATCTGCATAAACTTCTATGAAATTTGATATATTCATGGTCCCCAGAGGTGCAATAGCCTTGATCTCCTGACTTATTAGTTGTAATTTTGTCCAATAGTTTCACCCACAGCTGTACTTTGTGCTGATCAGGGAATGTTAGCATGCTAACACACCAAACTAATTATATAAATTGAAGAAACAAACCAAAATATTTAAAAAGCCTTTTAATACGTAAAAAGAGCAGAAGATTGGACATTCTTTTAGTAAGACTTAATAAAATAGGTAAGGCACCAAAGACACAAAATTAGTCTTAAATTTGTTGATGGAGATAAAGGAATATACAGAACACAGATAATTAGAAGAACAGACAAAGGACAAAAGAAGCTCTGCAGAACAATAATGTATGTTATTACCCAATCAGATAATAAACCTTAAAACTAAATGTTGCTATTTGTGAAATGCTTGATACATCTTAATCTATCAACAAATACTTATATAGACTCATATATGGGCATATAAGGAGATGCCTTACAGTCTCTTTCTACATTTACACTGCAGATTTTACTTAAATAACTACAATCACACAATATTGATTTTCAAGGTAAGTGGATTTATTTTATTCATGGTTGTAAAAGAGGCAGGACCATAAAAAAAAAAAGGTGGAAGTGGTAAATCTGTAGATATAATAATGCTGAGACATCTCAATTGGAAGATTAGACAAAGAATACAACAACTATGGACTAAAGTATTGTTATTAGCACACTGAAGCTAAGAAAATACATTTCAAATAAAAGGGGTAGTTGAGCAGTACACACTGTAAGCACTCTTTAGATGCAGCCCTTCATGACTTAGACATTCTCAGCTTGTATGCAACGATGTAGGTACAACATCTGTGAACAAAGGCTTATCAAGCGTCTCAGATTAGGTGAAGCTTCCCGTTAGTTTTGCCTTTTACTAAAACAGGATGAATACACAGAAGTTAGCAATGCAACGAGACGGCCTTTGTATAATGCCCTGCAACCTCAAGCACAGCTCATATGCAATCACTCCATTGATTACACATCAGCTAAATAATAAAAAAAAAAAAAGTTTCTCCAGTGTACTTTGTGTCTTTACTGCAACTGGAAACCATCCAGGTTGATCTACACAGCTTCGGAACAGTGACGTCGTTTAAATGTTCTGGAACATCTGTATCTATGTTTATGATCGAGTATGTGGAACGAGTTCCCAGTGAGTTTCAAAATGAGGAAGTTCACTGTGCTCCCTCACAGCACGCAAAGCCAGGCTCAAATAATCAGAATAATAAATGTTTTTTACACATTACTTCCTACTAACCACTTACAGCCAGTAGCAAATATGTTATCAACCCTTGGAATAAAAAACAAAAAAAAAAAAAAAAAGAAAGAAAGCACAATGCTCATGCTGTGATTCTAGCTCAAAATCTGTAGGTTCAAACCATCATCTGCAGGAGTTCATCTGGTTTTGTGAAGTATTTAACCCAACTTCCACATCACATGAAGACCTTACAGCACTACACAACCTGCAAGTTAAGGCCGTGTTTAATGCTTTCAGGTCGAAGAGCTTAAGTTTAAAAAGTCAAACACAAAGATGAGATTTAGCTTGTGGAAGATTTAATGAAGATATTGGATTACGTAAACATTAATATGGACTTTGTATGACTGCATTTCCCATAAATAATCAACAGAAAGTATCCCAACTGTAGTTCTCCCGGCCTGCTAACATGTAATTAGCTTCAGTGGTAAAGTTAGCACGATTCAATTTGTGGTTGTAACTATCAAAAAAATGACCGCCAGTTAAATGAGAGTTCAAGCTTCTCTTTCTGCATTCATTGATTTTAAAAGACACTTACATATTTTTGATACAATCCCAATACATTCTAGTGGTTACAACAGTTTAGCATTAAACCCTAAAACCTCACAGTAAGTGTGTGGGCCTGTAGTAATAGACATGCATCAAAGGCCAGATGGAGCGGAGAAGACAGAATGAATCACTCGCAACTAAAAACAAAAAAAAGCCCCTAATAATTCAAAACCTTTATGCAATCCATCATTTTTACACTGTATACAAAATTGGCACGCACTAATGAGGAAAAACAGGTTAATAAGCCAGCGACGAATTATATCAAAACAACAACAAAAAAAAGCATAACTGTGTGTTTACTGTGGCTAGCTCAAAGGGTGCAGACAAAAAGCAGGGGAAAAAAAACAAAAACAAAAAAAAAAAAAAAAAAAAAAAAAAAAAAAAGGCGGCGGCCAGCCTTGAGGACCGATCAGACATTCTCCAATCTAGGACTCAGTCTTTTTTTTGTTTTTCTTCAGGAAGGACGGTGTGCGGAACTTCTTTTTCTTTTTGGAGGGGGATTTGCTGGGAGACTCTTCTCCCTCCTGGTCGCCAGTGTCAGCGGGTTCCTCCCCCTCAGCCGCGTCGGCGCCGGCGGGGGCGGATTCCTCGGCAGGAAGTGCCGGGGCATCGGAGGGGTCATCAGGTGTCAGGTCTGGAAGGGTCTGTCTCAGGGTGGCGGCGTCGCTCTCGTCCTTATAGGTCTGCTCGTGTAAGGACTCTGGTGGGAGGAGGAAGGGGGAGAGTTATTGATCTCGGACGACAGACTGATGGATCTGCGCTGCTGAGCTCACACACACACACACACACCACTGAGGCTGCTGCCAATCGATCCCCGGACAAGTTATTAAATCCACGTGATTTAGAATCAGTTACCGTCTTTAAGCAATATAAAGGGTACAAAGGACTAACACTTCAAAAGGCAACATTCCCACTAGATTCACAAACACGCTGATGAAATATTACACCGGACCCTTAAACTGACCTAAACCTTCCTCAGATCAAAAGCCAAACCAAGATGCAGCGTCTCTCTTACATCACATGACAGAGAAGCAAAGACTCACCATATTTTTAGCTTTAAGAATAAGCAACAAAAGGCACCACTTTGCTCTCATTATCCTCATTTTGACAGGCCCAAGCTGATACACAGCATGTTGGTGTTTACCTTCATTTAAACAGGGAAATCTTAATGAGTGCAGTTCCCTGGCTCATTTGCACCCTGTGTACAAACAAACACAAATCAAAGTCTACAACACAGAAGTATAGAGATATAAACACAAGTGAGGTAACACAACACGTCAGGGGAGCGGGATCTAGTTATATTCATGTATAACTGGCACAGCTCTCAAGGAGAAATAAGATGAAATTAGGACTTTGTTAATTATTTAATAGCAATGTAATCCAGTTGCTGGGAGTATAGACACTATATAGCGCTGTTCCCTCTGGTCTTAAATGTATGTCTTGTTTTCACAGATCACAATTAACTACAGTAATCCGTCTTTCCATTAATGCAGAAATTATTCTTGAAAAGATATATCAACTTGCTAATGCGGATTCCGGTTTTCAAGATAGTGTATTTTTTAAATAATGTAACTGTAGAGCATGAATCCAGCCTTTGTGTTTGTCCCAGGGTGTTACAGTAAGCGTCTGAGGACGGTTACGTTGGGCTAAGAAGCCCTGCAATAGTTTATTTTAGTCAACTTGACACATTAAAATGTCAAGAGTAGACGGGACCGATTCATGGGAATAAAACATAAAATGTGAAAACCCACGCTCGCTGAAAACAAGCTCTGCTTTTGTCCCAATTCTGTCTGAAATCATGCACCCGTCACCAGATAGTTAAGATAGAAAAGCCAGCTTCGTCCTTTAAAGATACTCCCAGCAAAAAGACTCAAGAAGCAACAAGTGCCGTTTCTTTGATAGCTTCAGTCGACCATCCAGAGGGACCACCAGCATCCGAACCATTGCCTCATGCTCGGGTACAAGCTCACACGTTGCGACTACGGCTT
This sequence comes from Anarrhichthys ocellatus, assembly GCF_004355925.1. Classification (NCBI taxonomy): domain Eukaryota; kingdom Metazoa; phylum Chordata; class Actinopteri; order Perciformes; family Anarhichadidae; genus Anarrhichthys; species Anarrhichthys ocellatus. The sequence goes on from NW_022280053.1 coordinate 5,172,368, forward strand.
TGTTTATTTTTAATATCGCTCACATGCTACGGAGACCAGCGAGAAAAAAAACCAAAAAAAAAAAAACCTTTAGACCCGAGAAAACACTCCACATTAGTCTGAATTTTACATCTCTCGTGTCTGTCAGAACAGAGACAGATAAAATAAAAAGCACCACCACAGCCAAGAGCACCGGACCTCAACCGTCTTTAAGCTAAACAGTGAGTTGCAACAGCTGACAGCAGCAAGTTTGGTTGGAAAGCGACACCCAAATAAAGCACTGATGTACCTGGTGAAGGACTCGTCTGTAAGACAAACACAACATTCAACACATTTTTAAAACATTACCCGATTTCATTTCTTTCCATAAAACAACAACACACAGTGCCGTAGAACAGTGATAAACATGTGCTTATGTGCAAAGAGAGGTTTGGTTATTTTGACAGTGAATAATTGGCAGGAAGAAAAGAGAGGTTATAAACATAAAAAGGTTTGGCGAGTTGTGAGGTTTACTTCAAGAACATCCTCCACTTTCGTTTAGACTTTATCATTTAATCTTTAACGCATATTACAGATCAGAGGATCACATCTGAAATAAATCAAATCAATCAAAGCAAGTTCTTCGTATTTCTTGCAATAGTTACTTTTTTTAAACTTTTTAACACTCTTGAAACAGTGAAATGTGTCTAATTAAAAGAGGAGGAGGGACTCTGAAATAACCCCCATCAACCCCGAGAAAGAGATCCAGAGGAGTTCAGAGAACCGAGTTCAAACGGGTTAGTTCAGATCACAGGACAGCTCTACTAGTGAAGCCATGCAGAGAGAAAAAACAAAAGGGGGTAAATGACCGAACACAGGTATGGATGGGTGATGGGTAATTAGGAGGTGGAACAGTACGTACTTACTATGGCAACAGGTACTCTTTTGCATTTCCATCTCCTGATTGTAATCGCAGCCACAAAGAAGAAAAAGCACAAGTAGAAACAAATGTCTATGCAGATCAAACCACGAGCACAGTGTTAAATCAAAATAAATAAAAATGTGAAATAAGAGAGAAAGAAAATACCAGAGGACAATCTTAAAAAGAATGGTTGGGAACCATTCTTAGAAGACCCCAAAAAGATGGAGAATGGAAGTGAAGGGGTAAAGGAGATACTGAACATCGAGAGATATGTTACACAACATTTCAGGTATTAGATTACACCTGAGCTCAAAGCTACTCTTCCTCTTCCTCCCTCATGCGGACAGTAGCTCATAAAATAAATTTGAGGTGACTGGAATAATGCCAATTATTGTTTAAATGGAGATTTAAACAACTATAGTTAGAACCAGTTCTCTTATAGGTGTAATCCAATAGTAATAAAGACCAAGAGGGACAAAAATGAATATAAAAGTAGAAAGATGTCAGTCATTGTCTTTCCAAACTATTTCCTGACATTACATCTGGAAACTGAATTACAGTGATTTTCCATCTCTCAAGGATGAACCTGGTTAAATGATCAGAACCTCTTGGCCTGTTATTACAGAAAACACAGCACCTGTAGTAGTAGTAGTAGTATTATTATTATTAAAGACCACAACATGAACACACCCAAAGACAGGCAGGCAGGCAGGTGGGCGGGCAGGAGCCTCTGCGTCTCCTCTGTAGACCCTAAAGAAGACCCAAAACCCAGCAAGAGGACCGGAGAAAACCCATGCCGAACCAGGCAGAGCCGGGCCGCTCCGGCTGTGTCGAGTATGTCAGGGCAACCTACCTTCGTCTGCTCTGACGGGGGTGCTGGGCGGCGTGGCGGTTGGTTTCTGGTTTTGAGGCTCCTCCTCCTCCGGCTCTACAAGCTGCTCCAAGTCTAGATGAAAATCAGCAGAAAATGAAACGGTAAGGAAACTAAATCAATGATGCGATATAATTTGGATTAGACCCTTAAGAGATATTTGCAAATCGCAAAACACTAAGAAAAAGGGAGGACAACACAAGGAAGCAAACCGGGGAGGAAGCCTTAATCAGGAGAACACTGCAAACGCTTTCAAACTAATCAACCTCAAGAGATCCCGAAGAGCGAAACAAACCATTTGTTTGATGGGAAATCAGTCAGAGGCACAGAAGGGACAGTGGACACCGACAAAGAGATATATATATATATATATATCTCCAGGACAGGTTAGCAGGAAGAGTCCACACATGGGAGGCTCTGATTGGATGACCGAGCTCAGACACAGCTTCCTCGGAAAAGTTAGCGCAACAGTAAAAAGCACTTTTAGACTTGCGGAAGAGAGCGCCCTTAAAGTGAGGGGATGATTTCAAATCTCAAAAAAAAAAAA
>NW_022280053.1:5175065-5205221 GCF_004355925.1 Anarrhichthys ocellatus
GGGGGGGGGGAATAATCATTGAACGAAAGATTGAACTGTGGGTAGGGAGGATGCTTGCGCAGGATAAAAAAACAGCGGCAACAGACTCCAAACCCCCAGAGAAAGGAGACGACACAGCAGGCTGGGATTCCCACACTCCCAGTGTACGGACCAGGGCTGAGCAGGGGAGGAGGGAAGCGGAAGGCCGGATATTTTAGGCACAGCTCTGGTGTACCTGGAGCCCGATCTGCCTGATCTGCCTCTACCACTGACGGCTCCTTGCTGAGGGCTCTCAGCACGGCACAGTGGAACTCCTTGTGCGGGGAATCTGGAGCTGACATAACCTGGACGAGGGAGGAGGAGCCCCGCTCAGAGGCCGGCGTGGCGGCTGGGGGCGGGGCTCTCTCTAAGCTGGGCGAGTCAGCCACAGACTGTAGAGGTGCGGAGACAGAGGCTTCACCCCTCGGTCGTGGTTCAGGCCCAGGACGGGGTACGCCGGAGGCCGATCCCTCCTTACTATGGTCTCGTCCCTGCACTGTGAAGTTATGTGCATGTGTGTGTGTGTGTGTGTGTGTGGAGAGATAATGTCAACCAATCTGAAGTTCATTCGATTTCTTTGTATGATTCTGCAGGAAGGTAAATATTATTTTATTAAAAGTATCCTTGCATGTTTAAAGTAGCTGCACATAGCTTTAAAACAAAGTGAACATCAGAGTGTAACAGCTCAGCTGATCTCTACTCAGTTCTTGCCTGTATCTCTACTTCCTGTGAAGACTAATCAAAGAGACTATTCTCGAGGGAGCTGCGATTTATATACATTTATATTGTAAATATCATGTAATCTTCAACAGAATCACATGGTAGAAGGGTTGTGGAAAGTATGTTTGGTTTCATTCCCACTGAACAGATTGATTTCATCTTTTCCACCCGTCACCTTTACCTTCAGGCCCTCTCTGTTTCTGCTCCACCTCCTTGCGGTACTCCTCCATGTCCTGGTCGGTGAGCTTGTTGAAGGGGTTGGGACCCTGCTTGCTGATGATCACCCTGGGCTGGTACTCCTTTTCGATGATGGCCTTAGACGCGGTCACTAGCTCCCCCTTCAGGACACACAGAAGGAAGGCAGAGCGAGGCGAGAGGTCAAGGGAACAGTTACTGCACGACACACGAGGAAGGATTTAGTCAATTGAAAACTAGCTGCAGTGTCGAATGCTGGCAGAAAATGGACTGGATTATCAGATTAGAGACACTTTACACACAACTACTATGCAGCATGAGCAGAAGTATCAGCCAGAGGTCTCTCCTGCAGACAGACTCATGACAGCAAGATACACATCAATCCTTCTCAAGGGTTGTATCCGGCTCAAAAAAACCCAACTGTATCCAAAAATCTCAGAGTGCATGAACATGTAGTGTAGGAAAGACTTGGTCACATGACCACAAAATACACAAGTGAGAAAACAGCCTGTCCATGGGTCTGTCTGCAGGCTCAGAGGAGTGACAGTAGGATGTGAAGTACAGGTGAATGGTATTTGTGACTGGAGCAGCAAGTACCTTTCTAATTGATTTAGCAGGACTATAGGACCCCTCGGACACATCGAGGTCATCAATAGTGTCTGTGCAGTCAGACAGAGGGGCGTCCTGCAATAGTAAACCCAGTGAGGGGGGGAGGGGAGCACAACCCAGCTCTTAAACACCAGCACATTCAAACCAGCAGTCTGTCAGGCAGGCATGAATGTGTGCAGACTTTCAGAAAACGTACTGCCTTCCACACACAGACAAAGGTGGAAAGAGTACTACGATATCAAGTACAAATACTACTAGCTAAGTAATCCTAAAGTGTACCTGAGGCCACTACTTTGAAAAAGCCAATTTGTCAACCTGATCGTGACCATTTCAATAAGAATACACACATAGAAATCTCCCAAATGTAAAGTTTGGAGAGTTAAGCTTTCAGAAAAGAGCTCAAAGTGAAAACGTCCTCTTGGTTATAGAAGTAAAAAAAAACTAAATGAAACTGTAGGCTTATCTGCAAGTGTGCGTTTGTTATGATGAGTTACTTTCCACCTCTGCATACACACACAAGTATCGGACATGCATGCACAGAGAGATGGTTCTGGAAAGTGATGCGGGGCTGTGGAAAGCATAGCAGTGATGGAACAAATAGCCAAGACCATGCATTGTAAAGACAAACGGTCCACACAGGGGGGGAGCTATACAGTTCATACAGTCTGAGTCTTAACAGAAGAACAATCAAGGACTCCTTTGGCCCTTTAACACTCTTTAAACCCGGAAGCTTTGGAAGTGGAGAAACTGAGCTAAGGGCTGCCCGGCAAAGGGAGAGCAAACCATGCAAACTGAACCCAAGGGGAAAATTATAAGCAATTTTCCATTTTTTGCATGCACAGAAGTAAAAGTGTATTAGATTGTAGTGGGGCTGTTGTTAAATATTAAAAGAGACCAGTCTGAAAGTGCTGAGCCGGATAACAGCATCAGCTATAAACTACGGAAAAGGAAAATAAATAAAATTCAATAGAAGAGATGAAGGAGAGAAAATAAACGGTGTATGATTATGGACACGACCTGAGCTGGCAGGTTTGGAGCGCAGAGCGAGGTTACCTTTCCCAAAACACTACTCACCTGCCAGATAGACAATCTCTGTGGTCAAAGAATAATGCGACAGTTACAAAGTCACTCCGTGCTCTGGAACACGACATGGAGGACACGGCTTGTTCTCAGTTATTAGCGGTTGATTTAAGTTCCTTCAGAGGCCGAACTTCAAGCACAACATTCACACTTTTCAGCACTTCGGTTTAAGGGGTGAATCCTGACCTGGACAGGATACATGATGCATTTATAATTGAATGTATTTTAAGTAAATACAAGAGACCAAACAAGTATTTTTGTCGGTATGAGACATGTTTAAGTCCAGGTCAGGATGGCTGTAGCGGCGAGGGTTTCATGTGCAGAACTTATAGACTGACCTGGTTGAAGTTACGATCCACTACGGAGCCGGCACACAGAACCTGGGACTGGGGCCCTGCTGTCTTTATGTCCTGCAGGTTCTGCTCCCGGATCTACAAAACAACAACATTATAAGTCATGCATAAGAACAGTAAACATACAGTGCGTGAGGAGCATCAAATGGTCTTAAAGGCAGTAAAAAAGGAGGCAAATGTGATACCTTATTCCTCATTTCCAGGACATCCTTTGGGTTGGTGTTCATTGGGATGAACTGATTGGCTGTGGCAGCCTGGCGGAGTCCGTCCTCCTTTGTCCACTGTGAACACCACATCAAGTGTTAAAACGCTACGAAAGCCGGATATCCTGAATGACTTAATATCTCAAGCACAAAAATAGATTTAGACAAAATACTAGGCAGGCCTCACAATCATGCTGAACTGAAATGAACAAAGTTGGATGGCTGTAAAAAGGTTAATAAGTGAACCAATGATGACGGGATTCATTTGCACTAAATTTAGTGGAGGACTGTTCTAATACCTCTCTGACGCTCATTTATCATCCCATGATATCAGGCTGCATCTTCCCAGTAACGTGGGGCTCAAACACAGACTGGAGGGACTAAACTGTCTGAATGCAGAACATTAGGGTTGTCCTCTTACAGGATCGATCCCATATTCTGTGTGCGATTTAGAAACTGTTGCATGGAGCTGAAATGTCGTAAAACGAAGGACTTTGTCAAGAAATGCTAGAAAACTACAGATATGTCCCTGTGAGCATGATGCGCGTTTATGCAATTAAAAAATAGATTAAAATCTGTTTTAGTATTTATAGATTAAGCATACAGTATTATGTCATACATATTAGCGGTATTCTGTGACCAACTTTTTGACGTTCATCCACAGGAGTCAATGCTAAAACACAAGAGCGTACTGGAAGTAAAATGATCACGAGGAGTTTTGGTGATTTTTAAGTTGCTGAGAAGTAAAGCTTGTACGACAGGTTTAAGGAGCTTACACGCAGAAGAAACACTGAGTTTTAAAATCCTTCAAATGTTTTTTTGGAATAATACGTCAGAAGTGATCGGTGGAGGTGATGCTCAGTCAGAAACCGGTGAAAAGACCTCCCGCATGACGACAGCTGAAGATGCAACGCCTGAAGCCTAAAGGCGTGTTTATACCCGTATGAAAACCATTTGTCATCATCATTGATGTACCATTAGAAAACCAACAGAAGGACCACACTGAAGATCAACTGAGAACATCACAGAATGAGAAAAAATTCAAATAAAAAAAAAGGTAAAAGGGGGTGAGGGGGGGAGAAGTGAAGGGGGGGAGGGCGGGTGACAGATGATGAGGCTGGCTTACGAAGCGAGAGTGGCAGTGAGGGGTGAGCTGGCATCACCAGAGTCATTTCCCAGGCTGATACACAACAACAAGGACGACAGAGATAAGAGAGAAACACACTCGAGGACACTCGCCCACGTTGGGGGAAAAAAAAAAAAAAAAAAAAACCAAAAACAAAAACAAAAGAGATCTTTCCTGCAGAAAATAAAGTAAGATTACACCGTCCTACCGAAGAAAAAAAAAAAAAAAAAAAAAAAAAGCCACAAACTGAGACAAGAGTGGATCTTTCCTGCAGAGGATGTAACCTTTTATCGTCTTGACGAATAGAAAAAAAACAAAAAAAAAAACACTCCATTTTCTACTTTGTTTTTCTTAACCTGGTAATGCTCAGCATGATTGGAGGGCAAAGAATACGTCTTTACCCATTTCTTGCACCAAACTGAATGAGCAGCGGGTGAATATAGAAATCAAATCTTCAGCTTTCATGCAACATATTCTGTTGAACCTTTTTAAACTAGGCATGTTGTTCGCGGTGGAAAGCGTAAGCTCATGACGTCATTCCTGTGCTGGTCTTAAGCTCGTCTGCGCTAGATGAGGGAGGGTTTCTGGATGGAAGTAGCCGAGTATGAGATGAACATGTAAACGTGATATATACTCACTGAGAGAGAGAGAGAGAGAGTCTCACAACACAACATTTCCTACTTTCCCAACAGGAGATAATCGATTCAAAAGTCAGGTCAAATTCCATCGCCTTTTCTCCGTTCTTTTTCCAAACAATTCCACTCATGCAGGTCTTAAAAAGGTGTTTTAGGAAACAGAGAAGTACAACTGGGTGCAGTTGAAGGTGTTTGAGGAAAATAAAAATTAGAAAAGCAGGCTGCATAACTCTTTTGCGAAGGAAATTTAGTTTAACAAATTTTTTTTTTTCTTATCAAATGTTTATAATGTATCTGGCATTATTCTGGTGATTAAAGATTCTCATTTAGAGACATGCCACCTCCCTCTTTTACACTGGCAATGTACATCTTAAACATAACACTCATAGGGTTGATACGGCCTCAAATCTCACTGTATTTTTGTACATTTTCTCAAATCATTTTTGAGCAACAAAGCTAACAAAAGCTAACTTCAAGATGCAAAGACTAAAACTAAAAGAGAGCTGCTGGGGGGCGGTGAGCTAAAGGGTGGTTAGCAGCGCCGCCGCCGTGTGTCTCGCCACATTCACCTGCCCACGTGAGGACTCATGCCACACACCCCTGCTGCTCGCTCCTCTGGGGAAAACATCAACACCAACAATGCATTTCACTACTACACATGCAGTGGGGCATGCTGTGGGGAGGCTGGCCAGGCATCGTGAAGCATTAGGAGACCCGAAGGGAAACGGAGGGCGGACAAAATACTCACAGCTATGCTACAGAGGATTTAACAGAGCAGAGTTTAGAAAGGTGGGTTAATAGGACATCTGCAGTGCCTAAAGTGAGCCTAAAAAAAGGCTCAATAAAAAAAAAAACTGTTTTAGCTTTATGCTACACTTTTACTCCTCACTGTCCCCAGAACCTCAGGATGCCGACCACCTGCCCATTTCCACCAACAAGGTAGCTGTAAAATCGTTACAATGAACAATAAGGTAGGCACAGACCAAGCAGTTGGTTATACAGCTTGGCACGCAGACACCAGACGAGAGAGACTGCAGCAAGGGTTTGACGTGATCGTGTGTTATGCTCGTCCACACCTTAGGCTTCGACTTGGGGCTGCCACCGTCGGGCCCGTCCTCGCAGGGCTCGTCGGGCCGGCTGCCGGCATTGACCCAGCGGGTCTTGTCGCGCTGGCCGCGCTGGAAGCTCTGCTTCAGCGGGGAGCGAGCGCCTGAGTCGCTGTCCTCCCCGTATGAGTAGCCACCGTGGCCGGGGGCAGCGTTCTCCGCGTCGCTGTACTTTTTAGCTTTGTCGCGCAATGCCGGGCAGCGGTAAGGGTAGCCCGTCCTGTAGCCCTGGGATACAGGAAGACAAACAACAACAACAACAACAACAACAACAACGGGGTTTAGCCATCACATCCCAGTGATCAAAGAATGAAGAAGTCCCAATTCCCCCTTTTTCTTTGTACTTACCAAGTTGTCGAGCATTCTCATGAAAGCCTCAAACTCCTGCTCCCCGACTTGCCACTTCGGGTGTGTGGACGACCCGTCGCTTGCTGGCTCTGGGACCCGCGAGCGTGCCTTGTATTTCGTTGGGTCCAGCAACACCAGATTATCCGGCCCTCCAGCGCTGGCCAGCGTTCTCACCTGAAAGAAATTGGGAGGGATACCGACAGACGGAGCCAGAATGCAGAAAAGGAAAATAAAATGTGGACATGAGGACGCGCACGGACATCAACATGAGGAAAGATGGAACACATATTAAAAAAAAAAAAAAAAAATGTGGAGAGACAAGGGACAAAGACAATTGTTATGAAAAATGCAGACAGACATATGGTGGCAAATATAACAACCCAAATGGAAATAAACGGCTCTATGCATCAAACTGAGAGCAAAGAGATGATACTTGAGATTCTTCGACATAAATAAATGTGCTTTAAGTCGTGCTCGTCAACGTGCGTCCTACCTGGATCTCACAGGCGGTGACCAGATTGTGCATGTAATAGAAAGCTTCCTCCACTGTTGCGCCTACAGTAACCAAGCCATGGTTCCTCAGGATGAACACCTGAAAGACAGGAAAGATTTTAATAAAAGTACTATTCATCTTTATGTAATTTTCCCATTGAGACAGGCTGTGCGTTTACCTTGCTAATAGGCCCAAGGTCCCTCTTGATGAGAATGTTTTCATCCTCGTCCACCAGTATGCCGTGGTAGTCGTGATAGGTCACCTCACCCAGGGACAGTGCCTCAGGCGAGATGGGCAACAGGCCGCATTTCATAGCCGACACCTGCAACCAAACACACCACACAACGCATGGTGTATGACTATCGTGTCCAGGTCCGCGCTTACGCTGGGTGTAATTACTTTGTATACACCGTCCCTTACCGCGGCGCCCGCAGCCGTGTGTATGTGCACGACGCACTTGACGTCGGGCCGTGCGGCGTAGATGGCACTGTGGAGATTGAAGCCGGCCAGGTTGACCCCGAGATTGGTGCTTCCCCGGTCAACTATCTCACCTTGAAAGTTGACTTTCACCTGGAGAGCGGGGCAGACAACGAGGGGGTTACCCAGTGTAACGAGAAGTAAACTAATCTTCACAGAAATCCCCGATAGGAAAGTAAAAAGAGAAACGTAAGAAAAGACACTCGGTTCTAATAGAGATCAGCACATGTTCTCACCAGACTGGAGGCAGTGACTTCACTGTACAGCAGCCCAAAAGGGATGATTAGGAAGCGGTCCTCATCCGAGTTCACCTTGACCTAAAGAGGAGCAGAAGTCAGTCGCATTAGGTTACAGCGTTACTGTTCATTTCACTTACACACACTAAAGCACGCCCTCTTCCAAACATCCAAATCAGACCACCTAGTATTGTACAAGTACAATTTACCCTATACGTGTATAAAGCACAGATTTGTGCAATTTGCGTTTGTTAATTAGGCCCAATGTGAACATATCTTTACTTAACTGCTTGATGAGAAATTCAGTTCAAAACCTCCGGTTGCATGATAAGAGAAAGAAGCCCATCTTACTGTGAGGTGGTTGAAGATGAGCTCGGACCAGCCGAACAAGTCGGCGAGCCGGTAAAAGGCGGCCAGCTTGCAGCGATGCTGCTTCTCGCCCTTGTCGTAGGAAATAGAGTCCGAGCCGCGCAGATCATTCACCGGAGTCACCATACCCAAACCTGAGAGGAGGAGACGCGGTCAGACACAACTGATTCTGATTCCTTGCCAGATAATAACAATTAGATAAGAGTCTGCCTATTGGACTCTTTGTCCCAAAAATTAACTTTGGCATACGCTGCATTACTCATTGTGAGCACAGACGGGAGCAGGGCTGAGGTCTCTCTCACACACACACACACACACACACACAGCTTACTCATGTTGAGCGATGCCATGCCTCCCTGTGGCGCAGCTGGATACATGGAAGGCATGCTGGTGTTCATGAAGTCTGCAATCTGCTGCAGAGCCAGCAGGCTGGTGGGCGTCTTCCCCTTCTGCAGCTGATCCTGGATCATCGTCTCCAGCTCATCGCAGAATGCCTGCAGACAGAAACACAGGAAAATATTAAATACATAAATTGATAGGCATTTCTTTTATTTAGTCCATCCATTTTATATCAATGAGGGGAAGCTAAATAACAGAAACACCTCTCTTGTATTAGACTGAATTAGGTATAGCTAGGTGAAACTAGTAACTAGGTAACTGACTGTATATCAACAGTACATGTGACTGAGACAGAAAAAACACTGACTGGAGCTCAACACAGTAAAAGGCTAATTTTAAAGCACCACTCAGGGCTTTTTTCAGCACTTGAATAAATCAGTGCTTTTCACACATACAATAGGCCTTTAAACAGAGCTGTTCTCTGTCCGGAGTATTCAGCAGAGCACAGACAGACTGTTGATGAGGAATACACTGGATCCATCGTGTGATGTTGAGAAAGCTATTCATGTGTTGCCACAGTATTTGTACAGTTAAAGTAGTGGCTGTAGGGTAAATGTAGTGCATGCCACTGAATCTGAATATATTCAGCGTGTCCGTTCCCACTGACCGGGCTCTGCAGTATCATGGAGACCCTCTTCCTCTGCTCCATCATGTTGAAGTCCTGCCGCAGGTCGGGCGCCATGTTCCTCTCCCTCTGGTACTCCGGGCTGCTCTCATCCACGCGGTCGAAGTACCGCTCTTTGTGGGGGGCTGTGGTGGGCGGGGGCGCCGTCACCACGCCGGCACCTGAGTCGCCGTTCATCCTGCGCAGAGAGGGATAAGAGACAACTTTTACACTTTTTTTCTTTATGTATAAATATTTTAGCAAGATTCATGTTTAAGTCTCCATGTGTGCTGGTTGGCCATGCATCAATTAGGATTAAAACATTTGTGAAGTGAGGAAGTGAGCGTCGCATTCATTACACGAGAAAGCTAATCAGATAGACCACACTCTTCCCTACTTCCTGTCACGATCACATGACCACCTCTCCCTCTTTCATCGATTTCCATAACGCCTTTCCTGGAATCACAACATCACTCCACCGTCAAGGCCGGGCAACAGGAAGTAAAACAAAAACTGGAAACGTCTCTCACCGTTGAGCTTGATGAATATTAGAAACTAAAATCTCTGCTATTTCTACAGGTATGTTGTGAACTATTACCGTATGCTTGGGGATCAATAACCAACATTTAGCTCAACATCATCACGTGTCCCCTTCTACTGACAACAACAGGAGACCCAGACAGATGTTCCTATAGATCCATGTCCATCCAGATGTCCATCTGTGTGGATAAACAGTCCCAGCCTGTCTGTCACAGCACAGACTACTCAAGCCCGGACTCTGAAGGACACAGAGTGTGTGTTAGCATGCATGGGTGAATGTGGGGTTGCTCTGGCCCATTAGTCGGCATCGATACAAATGTTCAGCCTAAACTACCATGACAACTGCAGAGCGAACGCGGAGCCTCCACCATCCCGCTGAGAGCTGGCAGAGACCCTCTCGCTCTCTGTCACGCTTTTATCGGCGTTCTGACATTTTCCAACAGCATTTTTCCACAAACCTCAGGTCACCTGCTCCAATCAAGGCGTTTTATGTTTTCAAGCTGTTTTGGGCTAATTATAGGCCACCAATGCTTTGTCCATTCTCACCTCATTTACTCATTAAATGAAGGGAGACAAATGGTGTTCTTTTTGCTTTTCATCTCGCATGCGTTTATACCTTCAAATGAATATGAATATTCAATTGGTGTCTCCTCTCTGCTGTTTTCCTTTAAATCAGAACTACCGTCTTAAAATTGCAATTACGAAAGAAAGAATATGAGAAGCTGGATACTCGCTCGGCAAACAGTGAGGAGGGAAAACTCTTGTTCGGTCTCACTCGTGTGATTGGGTCAAGAATCGGGACAGCGAGAGGGTCTCTGCCAGCTCTCAGCGGGATAGTGGAGGCTCCGTGTTCGCTCACTCCCTGGCCCGTTATTAATACGCATGTCACCGTGCACTGCAGAAATCTGTCAATTCTAAAAAAAAGTCACTCTGGGCAAATATATACATTTGTACTGATAGATACAGGCGGAGTTGGTCTGCATCACGCATCAAAGAAAGGTACAATGCTACAGTTTCTGCTGACTGACCCCGCGTCAGCTGGTTTACACCGAGGCGATCTTAATGCTTCTAGACTGCTCGTCTGATCTCATCCACTTCACCCTGACTTGTTTATGCTGCGTTTGCCGTCTGTTGTTCATGCTCAACGATGGGAATCCAACATGTCTGCTGACAAAAGGGACAACTGAGGAACTGAACGTGACAAACCTCTAGAAATACTAGACACCATTCCAGCATGAACATCTCTGGAGCATCTTTTTTTTCCTGTGGTGTATTTCTTGTGGACACTGTAGCAAAAACAATGGCCGTCGATGCAGGAAGCTTTCACTATCCACAATGCTCATCTCACAGCCCCCCCCCGCCCCCCATCAGCCTCCACTCCTGTTTAAGAGTGCAATCACTATGGAAACCAAACACATTGCCATGGAAACGCGGGACAGCCTGTTGAGATCGCCGTTACGTAAGAGCAGCTGTAGGCCGACATCACGCTGCAAAGACCGTCGGTGTCACAAGGAGCACATCTTCAAACTACTCTGTTGAAGTGACATGACACTAACACTATGTCTATATAGTTTAGTTAAATATAAAATAGTTAAAATTGTAAAATAGACTTACAAATTACTTGCATACACTTTTTTGCAACCACCATTCAAGGAGCCACTTTCTTAAACATTCTGCAAGAAGACCATGTGACAGGAAATGACCCTAACTGCTGCATGCCAGTCTCAGTAAATACGAATTAATTTGACATCTATAGTTAGGTATGAAGGACTAACATGTCATATGGCATGACCCCAGGAAAACCTTAATCATAATAACACAAATTGGTATTTACACTAGGGCTTGAGCTCAAACAGGTGTCCATCATAATGCCTGTCAATTTTGGTTGTAAACTGAAATGTCAAATAGGGTAACCAAGTAGACCAGGACCCTTTTTAAATGATGTGTTAGGAAAGAACCCTGGGTGAACCGTTGGTGTGCCTAAAGCTGCAAGTCATGCACGGCTGCAAATGTCGGGGAATTTATAGCACCCCTGACAGTAAGTGTCTGGTCCTGGCACTGTATTGTCGGGCCTGACTAGTCCTCTGTGCCTTGCACGTTTGGAGCACTAAAAGGGGAATAAGAGCTCATACAAAAACAGCAAAAGATTGTTTGCTAGGAGGACTTTAAGACACCGATGGTTGCCTGTGTACAGAGGGCCTCCGATACACAGAACATATAACAGTCGCACATCAAACTGCTGTTCTTTCCACCTCCATTTTCACTGTGGATGTGTAAAAAAAAAAAAAACCTCTTGGACTGGATGAATCCGAGGGGTTTTTACTCGTCTCCAAGCAACAGGAAAATGTGATGATGAATCAAGCATCCCATTCATACACTACAAGATATGCCATCTGCATTTGTGTGAAAAATTAGAGGCAACAGCAGAGACATGGCTCCCTCAGTCAGTACTAACAGTATGGCAAAATTTCTAATGGTTGACACATTTATTGATGTAGTTGTATGTTATGTTAACATAACGCTTCAACCCATAACGATTAACTCCGTTAAACAAAGCGATTTATGATGTTTTGAACTTACAATGATGTATTATGTGAGGAGAAGCACTCTCCCACGGTGGCTGGCTTTAAAAGCACTGGTGTGTACTGTACATTGTGCATATTTCCATTTTATCATAATTCTCTTTTGAGAGATGGAAGCTTGCACTGAAACACATTTTCAGCATGACCAAGCTCACTGAAAAAAAAATGTATTAAGCAAAAAAGGATCCATTTAGTTTGTTCCAACAATATGCCAATCAAGCTCTTGGCAGTGAAAAGATCTTTATGGTGTGGAAAAAAAAAAAAAAGTTGTCCTCAAATTATTTACTGGTCTTTCTTTGTTATTTTTAGTGTGTGTGTGTGTGTGTGTGTGTGTGTGTAGTTGGTGTTTCATGGAAGCAGTTTTGAAACATTTGAGCGAAGCACTCGGACGAGGCTCTTTATATCTCTGAGCTAGATGCCTGTCATTACTGGGGACGAAGAATCCACTAGCAACTGCTCTTTAGTGTGTGTGTGTGTGTTTCAGACTGACTACTACGCCTCGTAGGAATGCGTTCGGTGTCATTTTAGCACTGCCCTATGCATGGTCGTGTGTACCACGGAGTAATTGCCATACACAGAGAAGTCATAGCTTTATGGACAACAGGATCTAACAACAATACATGTGAATATTATAGCATAAATTATATCATAAATGTCATACCACACTGCATGCAAAAAAATGACATTGTTTTGTCTCGTCTCAGTTCCAAAGCACAGTATCCATGTGTGTGATCTTACCCAGTTAAAAAGGGCAATAAATGGCATAGTTAGCAACTAGCTTGTGCACTTAGTGGAGCACTTGGCAGCTAAAGAGAGATATTTCCCTCTGCTTTGGTGAGTAATGTCACCTTTTCCAAGCTGTCCAAACATTGTCCACCCTAAAATTAATGATCATCACATCGATTAGAGCCCAGTAATACATTTAAGTTTAAGTTGAGTGGCAAGTAAATAGCTCCTGTGACGAAGCCAACGTCATGCTTATTAAAAAGATGTACTGTATGTAAGCTTCACCATCACCGGGACTATCGTCATGGCTCAGATATTATCTGCTGCATACTACCAAGGCCAGGCCGAACGCTGTGTTAAGAGTGTGAGTACAGGGAGTCTTATCTGGCTGTCACATGTCATATGGGACAGAGTGGTGGAAGATTGCTCTCTGAAACAACAGACCCCTCCCTGTCCTTAGTCTCACTCTCTAGCGCGCCCTCTCCAGCCCGCAACGCGTACTCGCGTATCTTTAGCCTGTATCCCGCTACCGTAAACATTTGAACCAAACATAGATACATAGCCTACTACAGCATATTGACAAGGCCATTAGTGACCTATGTGGTGTGAATGATAGCTCAAGTGTGACTGCTTTTACATCTCTAACGTTAAAAATAAAGGCCTCCTCCTAAGTGATCACATATGGAGAGGAAGGAAGGAAAGGGTGAAATAGAGAGGATGGACTTGAAATGAGGAACACATTTTCAGCTGCACTGCAGTCAAGGGTGTGGGCGTGGGGAGTGGGAGTAAAACAAACACTCTGTATCTGGAGTGAGTGTGTATGCATGTGTGCATTAGTGTTGTTTGTGACAACATGGAGCCAGACTGACCAGAGCTAAGCTCTCTCCTTTGGGAGTTTCACTCATTCTAACGGAATTACCAAATGCAGG
This sequence comes from Anarrhichthys ocellatus, assembly GCF_004355925.1. Classification (NCBI taxonomy): domain Eukaryota; kingdom Metazoa; phylum Chordata; class Actinopteri; order Perciformes; family Anarhichadidae; genus Anarrhichthys; species Anarrhichthys ocellatus. Next base: position 5,188,814 of record NW_022280053.1, read on the forward strand.
GAGTTACCATCCCTCAACACTCGCAGAGCTTTTTATCTTGGCCATTTGGTTTTTGCTAATCCTCATCCAGTATGAGGGGGAAGGGACTTCTCAGTCGACTTTAGAAAGAAGACAGACTGCGTTGGCTTAGTGGTTATGTTCTCCGGTTTGGGGATAAAACTGTCAACAAGGCACATTAAACCTTTACAAACTCTCAGGTTATTATCACCTTTCAATCCTCCTACACACTCTCACTAGAGCTGGACAATCAGTGTTGCAACTAAAGCCCGGAGTGACATTGTTTTGCCGACAACACTTGAAGATAATCAAATTTAATGTTATATAAAAATCTGAGAAAAGCAGCAAATTATCAAATCAAAAGGTTTCTTGATGATACATTTTGTCAGTGAATTCACCATAAATATTATGATAGGCTATTGTTTGATTGCATCAATTGCACTAATATACAGTGTATTGACATACACAATATTTTACTGTATATTTATAGTATGGTCCAACTTTTACCTCGATCTCTAGCTATAACTTGTAATTTCTATAATATGTTTTGCTCAATGCATTTCAGTAATAAGTGATATGACCCGGCTACTGTAAAAACATAATTTCCCTTTAGGATTAATAATGTACTTCATGTCTGGCATAACGTTTCCTCTTATACTGTGAAAAGACAGAATGAACAGTGACCTGCTTACAATCCTACAAATGAGTGTGCATATTGTGTATTATATGCAGGACATGGTGCCATCTTAACGACAGGAAACTACTCCATCAACACACAACTGAATAAAGCCCATCGTCCTGCTTCAAAAACACGCCCAGATTGGAAACAATCGCACATGACGAAACGTTTCGGCCCGAGCAGCCCATATTAAATAGCTTCAGTGACCGGGGCGCATGTGAAACGCAAAAAAATAATGCAACAACAGGCCTGCTCGGGCAGCAAGCTAACGATACACACACTGGGGGCACACACTCCTGCGCTGTTGTTGTCCAACACAGGAAACCGCCTTGAGCTGCAGCGAAGTCATTTAAAAATCACAATAAAACGCAGAAATGCTCCGTTTTACAGCGAGAAAACGTGCACAGCAGCAGCGCCTCTGCAGAGCAACATATTAGCAAAAACAGCTAACCACATCTAACCACACTAAGACACAACGAGAGCGGAGCAAACATTAAAAAACACACACACACGGGTTATTGCATCGGACAAACCGCTGAAAAGCAAATAAAGTCGATTATTTCAAACCTTACCCTCTCTTTGATGAAGTGATGGAATATGAAAACTCGGTGAAAGCAGGACGGTGGGTTTCACTGGCTTTATCCCCGACCCTGGTGAGCTCAGAGTGGGTTTATCGCTCTAGCGCTCGTCGTCCCTGCGTCGCTCCGCCCATCATTCCACTTTGGGTGCGGCAAAACTGCTTTTAATCTGCGGCTCGCTATTGGACAGTTTGGGAGGCACGTGACAGCACCGGGGGCTGTGATTGGAGCATGGATTGTTTGCCCCGCCCCCAGCAGAAAAAAGGGGGCTTTCAGTACACATCCATGATTTTTACTTTACTGCTAAAGTCATGAAGATGATGAGCATGGGCGGTGGGAGATGATTTGATCCATCACACAATATGCAAAAAAGGCAAATTGTTTTATTTCTATAACTGTTCAAGCATCAAAGAGGTAAAATTATCCAATATTTCACAAAAATGGTGTATCAGAACTTCGTTTTTTTTCTTCTTTCCTCTCCCATTAATCACCTCAGATTTATCTGGTGACCCTTCAGAGGGGCCCATTCACGAGTTTGGAGACCATGGACTTAATTACCTACATGTGAACAAAGTTTAAAACTAACCTCAACCAGCTATAACAGTAAAATGCTATTATTGTCACAAAAGGTATCAGTCACAGTGATATTTGTTTCTGCTGAATGCGTTTACTGAAGTAGGATATGGATGCAGAACTTTTACTTCCAATGGAGTACTTTTACTTCAGTAATGGATCAGAGTACTGCAACAATAAGTTGAGCGCTCCCATGGAAAATTAAAGAACAAGGAGTTCACAATTTCTATATCAGTACAATTGAAACCTGTATTTTATATCTTAGGTGCTACATATAATTCAACATTTAATCCAAATGGTATTTTAGATCCCAGCTTCTTATCCTCCATTATCTTGTTCCTGTGCAGAATATAATAAACATGTGCTGCATGCATTTGTACATAAGTTATGTCACACTTACAGAAACTCACAATACTGAATTGGTAATTTATCAATAGACCATATGGAATGGCTTTCAAAAACAAATTCCAATACAAGTATTTCTTAGATTGTTTCGAATGTTTACACAATAATTTAGTCTTCACCTCTTTGTTCCTGCGCAAACTTGTCAGATCAACAATTTTCTCTGTACATCTTATAGCCGTACATAAACATACATAAACATCCTCTCTATTTATATCCATTCAGTAAATATGTATTTGCACTATAACATCTTACAGAACATGTGACTTGTATAAAGAAGTTGTATTTCTTATTTTACTGTTGGTCATTGGTGCGTAATATTTACATCATATTTATACTTGCACCTGTTTCACTACTTACATAACCGCCCTGTCTATTCTGTACCTTTATCCGTCTACCTTTGTTGTCCTTGTCCCTATCTGTGGAAGTACAAGATGCAAAAAACAGAGTCAAATTCTTTAACAGTGCACGGGTACCATTACACAGTTATATTGCAGCAGATGTCCTCATGTTGACTTTGTGGTGCAAGTCAGGCCATTTAAAAAAAAAAACCCATCACAATAGCACTTGAGGTCAATTACATCACACTGAGGGTGGGCCCACTGCGGATTCTCAAACATTGCAAAGCGGCATTAGTAGTAAAAATAAAATAAAAAAATAAGCTGTACCTGGCCTCCATGGTGTTTGGCAGAACTAACATTTTCATTATAACTAAAACTAGGGACATCTGTCTGCGCATGCGCAACATACATGCATTTCCACGCCGAGGCAATGGTTCATTCAATATTAAGATGTCATCTTTGATATTTGCCACTAGATGGTGCTGCTCCACTACAATGGTGATAGTCGGACTGTAACGCATTATTGCAAAATGTTATTTCCTAAAGTTTACCTGACCAGAGTTTAGATATTACATATTATTGGTTTAGGGAAATATGTGGGCTAATAAACTTAAGTATAAAGTGCACCAAACGTCTGTATGTTTGTCCCAGAACTGACTGATTATAACAGACCTCACTCCTTCAGAAATATATATTGAGAGTATTTTAAAACTTAAGCTTTGCAAGATCTTGTATTAAAAGTTATAGGGGGCAATGTTCCATTTTAAACTCCTGAGTTTACAGCATATCGGACCAGTGGCCCTGACCTCTGACACTTGTGGTGTTGATTCTCTCCCGTACCAGTCGACACACATGCACTCCCCCTCTTGACTGATCTCAGACCAGCGCTGGCCCTTCCAGTGTTCTGAATAATTGTGGTCTGCCTTGTAGCATGGATACACCAGCGAGGGACTCTAAATATATCCAACTGGTGTGTCTGAAGAGTTCAGGCATGAAGATCATATACTTACACTGGAAATCAACACCTTAACTCTAATACACTCATCTATTGTGTGTATGTGTGGGGGAGACTTTCTGTTCCTGTTAAATTTACATTTTGGGCATTTATCAGATATTCTTATCTACAGGAGCATTAAAATAAGCCTCGCTGTGTGGTGCCTTTGTGTCTGTCGGTTCCTATTTCTTTAACATATAAACTAAGCATTAAAATGTCCTTCTTGTGCAGAGTGATAGTAAATTAACCATTGACAAGTTGAATTTGGGGGGCAGACAATACAAGAAAGACCTACGTATGGAAATCTGATAAGTACATTATGTCTTTAAAAATGCAGATCTGTCTAAGTGGTGACAAATCATTTGAGCAGCAGTATTACATTTGGGTTTCAGCACACATTCCTCGGTCACCTGTTTTCTCTTAGCAGCACATGTCAGAGAGTGAGTGAAGATAAACCCAGCTGCTTTACGTATTCATTTCAGGCAGCACTTACCATCCCCTTTTAACTCCAGCCAGCCTTCAACCCCGAGCTCTCAAATCACCAGGGGCTGATATGAAAATAAACAATTTGTAGTATAGCGGATGATGCCTGGGAGTATTGGCATACTTAAGGACATGGCAAAAGAAAAGGGACATTGTAGACTTATTGCAGCTCAACTGAGCAGGTATATTTTCAACATTTGTTATTCAGAGAACCCACAAAGCAGCCACAGAGGTAGACTGGGACGCCGTTCTATCTTCCACCAGCAGCAATCTGTCTACTCAAAGATGGTATTGTATTCAGCCTGCAGTGCCATGGAAAGCCCCTCTCCCTCCTCCTCTGCCCTGCACAATGACACAAGGGTCAGCCTGTCTTTCCTCCACTGTGTTTTTGATTCACTTCTCCTCTAGGAAAATGTTGTGCAACCTTTGACCTCCAACTGTGACCCTTTTAACCCACTGGTCCATCTACAGAGTCCCCTCAGCCAAGGTTTAAGGTAACCACAGAGGACATGACCTGTCTGGAAATGTGTGGGATTTGAGAGAGAGCGAATCAAATTAAAAGGGATTAGTATTCTCCACCTAAATTACATACCTGTAAAAAAGAAGCCATTGAAAAAGACCTGCATTCAAAATGTACAAAAGTAGGGAGGAGTTAGAGCTCATTTTAACTTACTACGTATATTGTACGTGTATAACTTTCTTTTATATGATGATTTTAATGTAAAGTGTCTCTGAGAATTATGAAAAGCGCTTAATAAATAAAATGTATTTTATTATAATTCTACAGAATAAAATAATATTACTTTTTACTTTCCCTCTTGCAGAAGTATACTCAGATATTTTACTTAAGTAGTGAAATATATTGAAGTAGAAGTATCGTTAAAGTAGTGAATGTTGAAAATAGAAATTGAAGTACTTCAATGCAATCCTGAGGTACTTGTACTTTACTTATGCATTTTCATTTTGTCTGTTATAAACTTCCACTCCACCACAATTCAGAGGCAAATATTTTACTTTTAAGTGCACTGCATTCATTTGACAACCTAAATGAATTCAGATTAATACAAATTAATGTATATATTATGATGTAATATCATAGATTAGATTATCCCTTTATTAGATGCAACATTAAAGTGATGAACACAATCAATGCATCATTAATTCAAGTCCAATATTATGACATGTCATTCTGGTTAATGAGTATTTTTTAATTGCATTTTGATGCTAATACTTCTGTACTGTAAACTTTTGAATGCAGGACCTTTACTTGTAACATAGCATTTTTTAACAATACTTTTGCTTATCTTCAGAGTGTTTCTTCGACCACTAGGTCTCTCTGTCACCACCTCCCCCCCCCCCCCCCCCCCCCCCCGCACCCTCCCCGTCTGTTGATATCGCAGCCCGGAGAGGTTTGAATCCAGTATCTGGCCCCTAAGCCGCCATGCTGAACTGAGAGAGAGAGAGACCAACCAAACTTTGTCACGCTGCGACTGCACCGACGCTCATCTCCGTACACACCGGGACGAAGAGGAGAAACTTCCCCGCGGTGAGTAGCAACACGGTGCACAGTTTGGTGAGAGCTAAGCTAAGCTGCGTCAGGACTTTTCAAATTGTAAAAGTTAATTCAGTCGTGTTCGTGCGTGCCGTCGCCGCCGCCTCCAAGCTCAGCTGCACTTGTTGCAGTGTGACCGAAAACCCCCACTGAGACACAAAAGAAGAAAACTACAGCCTTTTATCTCTAATTATTTTTAGTTAAGTGTTTTTTTTGGCGCATGAAACTTTGAAAATACCCTCACCGCGACCGTTTTCAAAGCCGAACTGCGGAAAAAGAAAGAGACGTTTAACGGACGACTTGCTGCGCTAAACCACGCAGTCGCTGTCACCGTCCTTGAAGCGCAAAATACCTCCTGAATCTAATATTACGTGTTCACCAGCCGTGCTCACGCAATTCTTTTTAAAGATTAAACTCCCCTTGCACTTTCAAAATGCCATTCTGGCAGCCGGAGGTCATTCAGGGGGTTCTCTACCCCTTGGCATGCATAAATCAAGGGGGGGCTCTTTCACTGCAACAACAAAAGACTTTTTTTTTTTTTATTGACACCACTGAGGCATGCATATCCACGTTACCACAGTTTATATGAAGACTGGCTCTAGTTGGAGCGTCAGACCCAACGAATACCTGCAGCGTTGCACTGTTGAGTCTCTCTTGTGCCAAGACAGGAGGGCAGTCCGGTGCAGCTGTGGCTCATCAGTGGATGATCATAAACCTTTCACCTGCATGCATGTCTGGCTGTGTGGGCCGGAGGGAGTAGTAAGAAGTGGTGGAGCTGCTTTCTGTCTCACCTTTTGCCCTCCGGCCTGGCTAACCGAAGTCCCGTGACTCTCCTGGCTCAAACTACACCATCATCATCCTCCTCTTGACCTTCTTCGGCCCTACAATCACTTCAGATTAGGCCTGAAACTATCAGTTAATGAGTTTATTGACAGAGAAGGAAGGCGTTGGACGATTGCAGTTTCTCAAATGTAAAGGTTGGCTGCTTTCCGTCTCTTTACATTACAATAAACTGAACATTTTTGGGCGGTGGGTCTTTTTGCGGATGTCACCACAGAAGAAAAATCTGCAAATGACTCGATAATGAAAGTGATCTTTCGTTGCAGCCCTATTCCTGATTTGTCCCACACGCTCTTTAACATTGCACATAGGCTCATGGGAAATGAATGAATGCTCCTCATTTAAGAGCAAAGAAACGCCCCTCACATTAAGTACAGGCTTACATTGCATAAGCACTGTGGAATTTTAAAACATGCCAGCTATTTAGTTCCCCCTTTTTAAAAAAAAAAAAAAAAAATACTGCTTCGTCAGTGACATCAACCGCCCCGCGTCTCCCTCCTCTTCGCTCAGCGTTTTCATCACATTGCACGGGGTATGACATCCCTCCCCTCAAGGCCTCAATAATTTTGCCTTCTGCCTCATCGAGTTTGACTCCACAGGTCTTTTTTCCGGGTCGTATCAGGCATCGGGGCAGCCTCCCGGATATTGTCAATACGAGGGGGCTGGCTGGCGCTTCGGTGGCACCCGGGCAAGCCAGAATCATGTCAGCCGGAGCCTCGGGGGGGGCCGGGGCCGGGCCGGAGAACTAGCCAGAACAGGATATTGCTGTGTGATCATTCACCAGCAGCAGACAAATCATTAAACCACTTGGCTGCGTGCCGCTGAGAGGCTCGGGCAGTTCTGTCTGTAACACTGACTTTCCCCTCGGGTTAGAGGTTGTGTTTGCATTGTACGGTTTTCATTCGCTCTTGGAGTGGCCATCGGAAGGAAGGTTAAACATGGTAGCTGTATTATTTTGTGTGAAAATAACTGTAGACTTTCTTTCTAGACTTGTAGACTTTCCATTACCTGCTTTTTATGAGGTGATCTTTGCACACGTGTTGCTTTCCCAGGACTTCCCATTTCAGGAAAGCTAATTTGTCTTCTTTGATTTCTTTAAAATTCTATTAGTGGAGAAACTGAACTCTCTTTGTCTTTTTCCCACATTCATTGGAGGCACAGGAGTCACATGTGCTAAATGCAATTACTCGGAGCGCTCTTGCTTGTTAATTATGACCCCTTATAAGCAAGCAAACCTGTCTTAAGTGTCCTTTTTTAAAAATTTTTTTATCAATAATCAATTTAAAATGGGTGGGAAAGGGGAACTGCTTGGCTGAAAGAGAGCTTTGTTTTAAAGTTGAACTTTGTGCCGAAATGGCACTCGTTTTGGACGTCGGGGGTTATTTACTTGGATGCCTTTTTTGGTTTTCAGAACGGGTCCTGGCTGTTTGTCAAATTTCTCTCTGGGAGCATTGAAATTGCTTCTCACTGGAGCGCATCCAGTGTTGCATATAGGAGCTCGCGTTAAGCACACATACTGCTTTTTTTTTTTTTGTGTTACTCTTCAGATCCAAATGCAATTATTCGACCACCTCAAAAGAGACTTTTTATAAGGAGACATCATGTTTCTTCACACACCCAGAGTGACTGACTGTCAGGTAATTGAATAAACTCCTAATGGATTAGAGAGTGACCATTCATGAGCCGTCAGAGGCTTTCTTCTCGTACCCCCCCTCTGCTGGGTTTGGTCGTCAGCCAGTCTCCTTTGCCGGAAAAAGGCTGAAATACCTGCAAATGGCGTGGGCAGTAACTCTTCACCTCCTGCTGTGGAGGTCACTGTAAAAGGTAATATGTCATTGTTCCCTCCTGCTCATTAGCAATTTAAACCTAAGGAAGCTGCTGGCAGTCGAGTCAGCAAATTCAAAATCCTCCGCGCTGCGTGCTGAAAGATGCACACGACAGCGGTTGTGTCCTTTCCGGGGAAACAAGGTGGGCGATTTTTCGATGCATGTCTTGCAGCAGCCTCATTGATTTGGTGCTGCAGGAGTTAAAGGGTAGAGGTCAGGGGGCCAGTCTGTGGTGCTTGGATGTTGAGGTGCGCTGGCTCAGTGTAGCAGACATCGGGGACAACCCCCCCCCCCCCCCCACCTCCTTTTGAAACACACACACACACACCTCCCCCTGCCACACCCTAGTACCCCCAACACCCTCAGGCTGGAATAATTTCCTATTGGCAAAGAAAGACGCAGCAGACAGTGGCATGTGTAGGCGCTTCACGTGTGTGTTGCTGGCCATGCATAATGTATCGCTGCATTCCAGAGATGTCTCAGCAAAATTGTCTCATGATTTGAAGGACGGTTTTCAAATCAGCTGATACAAAGACAAACACTGGACGTTAAGCTCGGTTTCCTGTTTTTCTCCGGTTTGCGTGTTTGGATAACAATAAAAAAAAAAAGGTGAGGAACAGTCCACGCCCTGCAGGGCTCAAGTCGCTTTGATTCTTTTCAAAGGACAAAAGTAGTTCTTGTATTCGCAGCAGTCGTCTATTTATTTGTAAAGGCTGCCAATAACTGCAGTGATGAAAACTGCATAGTGAAGATTCCCAAGATGCATCACCCTGAACTATGACGGCTTAGGCTGAGTGCAGGAAGCTTACTGATGCGTTGCTGCAGCGCTATTTATCGGCTCACTTTATGTTTTGAAAAGGTTCCCAGAGAGCAGGGAGCTGGAAGGGAATGGAGCAGGGAGCTGGACATACAGTACATTCTGCTGCTGAGGAGGAGGAGGAGGAGGAGGAGGAGGAAGAGGAGGACAGCGCTGTGTGACGCAGCTGAATGGGAGAGGGTGCTCTCCGAGTTTGTGCAACTTTCAGCAGCATTTGTTAACAGGAGGTAGTTTTGCATCGAGGGGGTGATGCACGGCAGACACTTCATTTGCAGTCAGCAGATTATCAGCTTCCCTTATTGTTTGATTTGTTGAGTGTTTGCATCGTGAGAAATAAGACCTGAGGATGCAAACTGTCTTAACAGTTTAACTGTGCGTGTGTGTTGCCGGTTTATTAGGCACAGCTGGGTAAAACTAATGCAACAGCCATGAAATGAATCATCCTGTGATCATCTTAATTTGCGTTGAAATTGTATCAGACTGCATTCACTCGGGGCTAAATACAGTGCTGAGAGAGGGCAGCAGCTGGACCTGTAGTCCCCATTGACAAAAAAAATAAATCCCCACAACAATAGACACTACCCTAACCTCGGCCCCCTCCCCCGTCTTCCCTTCTCTCACCCGCCACCCCCAAGTTCCCCCTCCCCCCCTCCTCAGCAATTGTGTGCATTGACGCTTTCCAGAGGCTCGATCTCTGCGCTGTCGCTCTCCACTGGCGAGCAGCGCTTCGCTGCGGTGACAGAGGAAAGGCAAACCAGACGACAACAGTCTGCCGCTGACATGCGTTAAAGTGAAACAGCCCTTTAATGCAAGCACCATCTCTCCACCCGTTGCAGCCTCTTGTGCTCTTTTTTTTTGGTGTGTGTTTATTGTGCAAGAGAGAGAGAGGCAGGGGGAGACCAAAGGAGGGAGTGTGTGAGGGAGAGAGAGGACTAGAGAGGGAGGCGGTGCTGGATGATCATATTCTATTTTCTTTTTCGTCTGTCATGCAAACCCATGCAGACTTTCCCCGTAATCACGGTGTGACCGAGCCGGTGTGTGGAAGAGCCTCGCTTTCTCTCCGCCTGCAGGATCGTCGCTCTCAGACTTCTGGTAAGATTCACGTCGAGTGTGTTGACTGCTGGCGTCTCACGGTGTCAACACCTTGTTCCTCTGCCATAGCAACCAGAAATGTTTTTATGCTCAGTATGCGCAGTGCGAGGAGTCTCCAGTACAGTTGATGCTATTTTTACCCAATTCGCATTTGGGAGGTAAATAATTCAGCGTTGTGGTTGATGGCACGTTTTTCATGATGCAGTGAGTGGGGACTCTGCTGTGTCTTTGAAGACCCTCACGGTTCACTGAGATTAGCCTCTCTTTCATGAGTGTGATTTGGCATGTTTAAAGAAGAGTAAAGAGCAGTATTGTCATTCTTTTTTTTCTTTTTTTTACTGTTGTCTATTGTTTTGTTTACAGTAAAGCTGGGCAAACTCTGTATGGATTTGGCCTGAATTGGTTTCCCCTGAATGATTTTAGATTGGTTGTTGTTCAGCGTGCAGTTGGAGGATCACAACGCTTGATTAACGATCCGATGGACGCCTGGCATGTCTGAAATTCTGGTTGGCTGTCTCTCAGTTTGAACTGTTCCCTCATGGCCGCTGTCAAAATATTGGTTCCGAACTGCAGTGAGCTTGTTTTTCTATTGTTTTACGTGTCGTGGCTCAAACTATATTCTCTAGACTGCTGTGATATTAAACACATCTGGAGCTCCACATCATTTTTTTTATTCTAATAGAATTGTACAAAGTAACGCTTTTCTCTCTTTTGTCAACATTGAGGATGCAGCCATCTTGTTTTTAATGAACTTTATTGCAATTGTCACTAAACAAACCCAACCAGGGGTTCTGTGCCTACGCTCGGTGAGATCGGCCAAGTCGTGGCAGCTCGATTGATCCGTACAGTGTGAGCGTAACAGTCGCAGGTTCTGGCTGTGCACAAAGGCTGATGAAAATGTGTAGAGTAAGTTAACGTAACGTACAAGCCCAGCTTTAGATGTGGAAACAGTTTGTCTTCCACTGGCTGGCTGTTGTCAGGATTTATAAATCTCCCTCCAGAGGGGAAAGAGTGGCATCGTCTCCCACAGCTTTCACATTTGACATTTTCCTTTTCCTATCTCTAAGTCTTTCACTGGGCATCGCATCGCTTGGAAAAAGATTTAATTGTTTGTGAGTGTTGGGCTCGGGTACATCAAAGCTAGCTAACAGGTCTTTTCAAGTGCTATCACTCCACTTCAAAGAGCGCTGTTCTTCTGGCTCCAGTGCATCGCTATCTCAGCCATGCACCGGTAGAAACCATTCCGCCCCTTCACTTGACCTTTCGTTAAACCACCAGCTGCAGATTTCTTGCAGCACAGTCTGACTGTTCTTTATTGTTCAGCGTATCCAGCACTGCATCATTGTTTGCGTGAGAAGGCAGGAGTTTAATTGTGGGCTTTTGGTTAAGGAACTCCTGGCTTTGCAGGAAAACACTGCATACATCGTCACAACAGCATGCACAGGTGAGCATGGGACAGTTTTCATACAAAGCTCTCATTCTTGGGTGGATTGCCACACTGTGCAAAAGCATGGACTCCTGCATATTTCAACAATTCTGTAATGTGAAGAAAAATGTCATTTGGAAATTGATTTTTTTTTTGTGCTTCTTGAGAGAAAAATGCTGCGACATTTTATCCATAACCTTCTGGTGGAGCCTCATTTTATAACTCGGAAAATAATTTTAAAACATGCTATCACCCCAATTCATTGAGATTTCACCCAAAATGTCCAAATTCCTCCGAAGGTAACTGCGATGTTGGCGTCTGCGCTTCTGAAAAAGTTTCCCATAAGCACACAGTGGCCCGAGGAGACCAGAGGAAATGGAACTTAATCGATTACTTGGGTGTATACAGCTAATGCCCGTTTCTGCACCGAAGAAAGACGCATAAAGATAGGTTAATTGAGCTGCCATTAGACAGTAAAAATAAGAGAGACACAGACATGACAGGTAAGCAGAGCATTAGAAAGGAGAGTTCAGGGGTGATGGAGGATGGAAAAGTTGAAAGGAAGGCACAACAGCCTCTTGAGCGAAGATCCTCGCATTAGACTGGACTGGACTGCCACTGGCTGGCTCTGAGGCCGCTGGCTGTCTGTCTGATGGGATTGGGTGGGGTTTACCCTCACGCTTCTGTCTCCCTGCAGTCGTAGCTGACAGCCATAAAACCGTTAAGTCGTCTTTGGTTAATCAGTGTTGTATTATTAACTGAAAGACATATTTCGGAGGTAAAACACGATTTAAAAGCTTTCCTTTTCTGCTCCAGGGTCTATTACGTGTACTCGACTGTCTGTGAATTGGTATCGAACCTTTATCTGCTTATGGAGCCTAAATCCCACTCTGTCACCTCGCAATCTGTGTTATGCCAGTTGCGTTGACACATAACCGGATCTAATCTATGAATCTAATAGTGCCGCTATCGTAATCTTTTAAAGGCAGATAAGCTGAAGAGCTAATGCCGGGGGGGTTTGGAGGCTGCTCGTCAGCCAGAATGCCGGCAGTAAGCAGCTGCTCATTTATGTGCATTCCCAAATAGGCATCATTAGCAGAGGTGTGTTTTACCGATTTTAGTTTTTAAAGTCATGGCATTTGTGACACCCTCTTTTATCAGTGATGATTTATGGATTATGCAAGCTTTGATGCTGGATGATGAAAACTCTCACCGTTGCTCCTCAAGTCCCACAACACATTCTTCATGTGCGATCGGATTCGTACTGTTCGCTCTCCGCCCAGAAGGGTTTCTCGGTGCTCTCTATTTATGCTAGCTGGCTGGTCGGCTGCCTCGGTAACTATGGTGACTGTACCCCCCCCCCCCCCCCCTAGAAAGTTGAAGAGACCCGGACTCGCCGGGCTAATTGTGAGCAAGTGAAGCATGTCTGCAAAGTTAGCTGCAGCCCGGCCTGGACGATGGCCGGCTCGGGGGATTTCTTTTGTCCTCTTCTGGTTGTCACAGACGTGCGGTAACCATCACATCAGAGGTGATTTACTTGTTTTTTAAGTGTTTGTTTCTCATCGGAGAGCGTTGAATCATCTAGGAACTTGACCTACATACAAAATAGTAAAATCATGTGCATAAATAATCAAAAAAAAACTAAAACTTCTACTAATATGGGGCAAATTATGTTGCACTCTAATTATGTGTTTTTAACCATAATTACAGGATAATCCACAACTATTATAATAAGTAGAATCTTTAGCATTTTAACGTTTAACTGAATCTCTTTGGGTTTTAGGCTGTTGGTTGAATAAAACAAGCTGTTTTAAATCCATCACCTTATGCTGTGAGGAGTATTTTTCACTATTTGCTGACATTTTATGGAACAATGAATGGATGATGAAACTCAAGTCATGTTCCATTAGTTCAGGATATAATGTGTCCACTGTAGGTTTGAGTGAGTGATTTGACTCTTTCGTTGCTCTCCCTCTTCTCTTGCAGACTGGTGTTGTGACATTTTTTTCCTGTCCTCTCCCTCGAACCATTTCCCACTGTGTGAAGGAAAGTGAAAAGGAGTATTAATGAATCAGTATTCGCCAGCCGACGCCATGACAGACAAGTAGGTGGTTTATCTTATTTTTTTAATTCAAAGGTGTGTTTGTGTTGCGTTCGTGCAAAGAGCCCACTGTGCTCCCTCTGTGGCCCTTTTGTGTGGTGTGAAGTAAGAAGATGATGTTGTCTCTTGTGAACACACTTCTCTCGCTCTGCACACGATTGTCTCCTGGAAGTGTTCTGTGAGAGTGTGTTTTGTACAGCGGTGGAGGAGGATAGGGGTTCTGGTAGCACAGAGAGAAGTGTGTTGTGTTGGGGGGGTGTATAAAGACAGTCTGTTTTGCCTCTGAAGACGTATGACATTTGCATCAGGGCTGATTTGCATTCTTGCTCACTGTGCTGGTATCGTCATTTAAAGGGTTTTGAGCCTTTGTCGTGGTGCCTCTTCCTTTGCTCCTTCTCTGTATTCTTCACCTTCTTTTTTTTCGTGGTTCTTTCTCGCCCCTTTTCATTTGGACTCGTTCTCTACGCTCCCTATCTCTTTTTGTCTCTTTTGTTAAAGTTCGCCTTTGTCTCTCGGTTCGGCGTTTGTTTGGATTTGATCTAACTTGGAGGACGGAGAATTTGGGGCGCAGTAAGCAAAATAATCTGCTGTCGGCGTTCATAATAAGCGGAATAAGTGGTGCAGACCGGTCAGCTGAAAGGGATAGGCAGCAAACAAGGCCAGGCCTATTATGTGCCCGAGTTCCAGAACATGGACGGGGCAGTTTGAAAATCATAGTTTGACCTGTAACGAAACAGAAGAAACGGGTTGTTTGCAGACACTTTGATGAATAATGGTGATAATGTATGCTTTTGCAGGACTTTGCCGAGAGGCAGAGGAGGTGTATGTAAATACATACATTAAAATTGTGTGCATGGTTACATGGTTGTGTGCACTTAGTCAACCTCCAGCATCTCTCCACTTATTACTAATGCACCTGTTTACCCTTTTGATAGAGAGAGAGAGAAGGGGGGGAGGTCTGGTGACTCACTCAGTCTTTTTATGAAACAGGCCTCAGGGTAGTTCCCCTGGCTAACACCAGCACAATATAATGTCTGTATAAAATATTGTGCATCTTTTTGTAGAGCTGGATAATGCTATATTTGCTCAGAGGGGAATTTCTCTTGCAAATTAGAAGGTTGTACCACTTTTTTTTTTTTTTTTTTTTTAAAAGGATGCCTTTTTGCCGAACCAGAAGTCTAGGCTTGGAAGTGTTTAAGTGTTTTGGATGCAACATAAAAGGCAAACAAGAAAAAACATATGTTCTTGGAAGCTTTATTTTGAAAGCAGGATGCAGCAGTATTTTTTTAATAAGCCTCTGCTGGACCGAAGTGAAGTGAAGGTTGGGAGTTTCAAAGTAAGTGATGATGTTGTTGACAAGCTGTCCCGCTGGATGAAAGGTATCTGAGCAACCAGAAAGGGGGTGGCAGTCTGTGCTCGATGCTAGGCCATGTTGTAGGATGATTGTTCTTCGAGAAAGAATGATAAATGTTACGCCAAAAGGAAGTGAGGGGAAAAGTTGGAGGACGTGCCCCCCGACGGTGATGGCGAACAAAGCCTCCCTCAACATGGGACTACTTAAGATTCATACAAAGGCAAAGAAGACAGCTATTTATTTTCTCTCTAACACACACACACACACACACACAGATGCCTCCCTTTTTTTCTCTAGCTCACTCATGAACAAACATTTACACATAGCGGGATATCAGTGAACATTCCTGCAGATGTATGCATTCCAATCAGCATTCCCAGATACCCACTAGCCTGCAGACACATCTCGAACAAGCGGAATACTTTGCATTCAAAGATGTCCATCATTTTGCACAACCTTCACATTCGTTTCGTAGTATTAAGATTTGCGTCTGTGTTGTCCATGATGCAGATGTGACTTTTGATTCTGGAGCTGCAAATATGCTCTCTCATTCTCAAAAATGAACATGTTTCAATTACAGGACATTTTTTAAGTTCAGCCTCCTTTGGTACCAGGATGCTGTGGGATGAGGAAAAGTTTCTAAAGCCAGATTTTCTCCGTAGTGCTTGTAGATGGGGATTCATTCTGTTGAAATTCAAGCCTGCGTTAATCCTCTTCAACACACTGCTTTTTGTGTGTGTGTGTGTGTGTGTGTGCACATGTGCGAGAGTCCGTGCACCCTCCATCCAGGATTTTAATGAACTGGCATTTCCCCCAGTTGTTCTGTTTTCTTGCTTCTTTCAGAGGGATCTGCACCAGGGTTCCCTGTATGGCATCATGTATGAAAGAAGATGACCAAATGCACAGTCAGAATGTAGTCGTATGAAAGTCTGCCACTTTTGTCTAAAAGACATTTCTACACATGAGCTGTGGACTGTAGCTAAGTTCTTTAGGGAAAAACAGAAGCAAGAGGAAAAATACGTTCCTTTAGCCCTCGAGCCATTCTCGTGTGTCTTTATGCAACGATTCCATTCTTGTTTTCCATTTGGAGAATCCTCCTCCTACTCACTTCTCCTCGTTCTTCTCTTTGTCCTCAACCACTGTATGAATTTTCACGCTTGAATATCCTCTCTCATAGCAAACCCTGTTTTCTCTCTCTGTCCCTCTCATTTTCCTTCCCTCCCCCACCTGTGGTGGTGTACGCTGACAGCCCTGTCAGAGACTTGGGATGTTTATAGACGGACAGTAAGGATGGCTGCACAGATGAGTGTGTGTGTGTGTGTGTGTGTGTGTGTGTGTGTGTGTGTGTGTGTG
>NW_022280053.1:5205231-5208781 GCF_004355925.1 Anarrhichthys ocellatus
GTGTGTGTGTGTGTGTGTGTGTGTGTGTGTGTGTGTGTGTGTGTGTGGTGGGGGGCTTTTAAATGACAACGCTGATAGAGATGAGAGGCCTTTTCCCAGTCTGTTGCTGTTTGCTTTGTGTATCTGTGTCAGTCAATGTCCCACGTGTGTGTATTCATGTCGGTCTCAGTCGAGCAAGAATCCAAAAGCACCACGAGAAAGCAGTTAAGAGCTTTGAAATGTCACTTACACAAAGCTGCAGCATGTAGTCTAGTTGTTACACTCCCTGGTGTTTGGTCAGATGTCGCACCCTTCGGAGTAAACAGCCATTTGAAGACTGAAGGATTAGTTAGGAGTACATGTTTGACTGAATGTTTGGAGATTATTACATTTTTCATACTTTCCACCAAGCACCTGGATGCAAAAGTTGTTTTATTTGTAATGGTCTTTGCTCTGAACTGCCTCACCATGCAACAGTTACTCCGTGTTGATTTTTAGGGATTTTCTAGGTTTGTCCACCTCTTTTGGTCCAGACTGAAATATCTCAACAACAATGACATGGATTGCCACAAAATGTGGGACAGACATTCATGGTCCTTCGAGGACAAATCTACTTACGTTGGTGATCCCCCTGACTTTTCCTCTTGCGCCACTATGTCGTTGACATTTGTGGTTTTGAGTGAACCGTCTGGAAAACAATTGGATGGATTGCCATGAAATTTGGTACTTTAATTTTAGTGCTAATACACGAAGGTTAGCATGCTGACACGCTAAACTAAGATGATCAACAGTGGTAAACAATCTACAAAACATCGGCATGTTAGCACTGTCATTGAATGTGGTTCAAATACATGAAATAAATTCGCAAAGGGTACCGCTCAGAGAACTTGAGTTGTGCTGGTCATGAGTTGCTTCTGAAAGCTGGAGCTGGGATCTTTTTATCAGCTCGGGGGAATAATGAGGTGCCACCCTGGAGCAAGCTCAATAGCCCATCCTGTCAGTATGTTTACCATAGGCTGGGTTACTGAAGTAGCGCCTATTAATAAATTCATTCTGGCTTGAAGATTCTTCAAAAGGCCAGCTTTGCCTGGTCCACATTCAAGTCCACTCATCAATTAAAAAAAAAATCCAGACTCCTGACATCTCCACTTCCTCTCCGTGCCCTCTCCAGACCGCTGTGTCACCAAAGGCGTGGTTTTGGAGGGGGGGGCGAGGCCGGGTTCGCAACCGGGCTCGGCACCCACTCGGGACGTCCTGAATTGAGACATGTGAAGGCGTGGTGTCACCGGTGTCACTGGGATCCGTGGGTGCATTGTAGAAGTCTGTATCAGCTGTCACGGGGTTTTGTGGGAGCCGAGAGAAGCCGAGTCAAAGTGCTTCCTAAGGATGTCGAGGGGGATGCACCCTTTGGCCTACAGCTCATCAATCTTACGCAACTGTCATCTTCTCCCAGTGGTCCATTGACGCTGTCGGAGGAGGGCGAGAGGCAGGGACTCGCTCCGTCGTGTATTGTGCTTGCTTGCATACATGTTTTTTTTTTTTTTTCTTTGTCTGAGGAAGTGATAGGAGAATGAGGAAGATGGTTTGCACTGCTATAAAGCATGGCTCTTGACCTTGATCTCCAGGAATAAGCATCCTCTTTGGCTTTGGGAAACTGATAACCAAACTGATCTGAAGTAATATGCTATTAATTGCTGTCAGCTAAAATCTGTATTTGATGACAGAAATGTAATAAGCAATTCTAATACGGATAAATATTCCCCACCGCATCCAACTCATTACAGGATACTGTGGTCAGAGGTCTTGTCTGGATTTGATCATTTGTGAGTTAACCGCCCGTGCTTGTATTCTGGTGTGCATCATCTCTGCTTAACATAATCTGATTATTCTTTTATACAGTAGAGCCTGGGTGGTGGGGGGTCTGCATTACAGTAGCTTACCCCACCGGGCAAATGCTAATGAATCTGCATATTTGGGTTGATTTGGGTGACCTGAATTCAATTGTGTGGAAGATTTGTCTCCTTGTTCCCGGACAGTATTCGCTGCTTTGCCAACGACATCCATTGTGACAGCTACAGTTTGTTACTTTGGGTTATTTATTACTGAATTTTGTTCCTCTTTATTTATTTATTTATTTATTTATTTATTTAAAGGATACATTTAAAGGAGGTTTTTTTTTTTTTTAGGATGTAGAGATAGTTTCTGGTACTTTAACTGGGACGAATTAAGTCGAGGCAAAGCAAACATGCGAGCCCACGTTTTCCACTCGAGCACAGTTGGATTGTAGTGGACTGTGGGAATAAAGCTTGCCTACTTGTGCAGGGAGAATGTATTCAGCCTCGTTGTAAAGGTTTTCATTTTGCTCAGGGAAGCAGTCTAAGGGAACAGACTGGAAAGTGTTGTGAATGGAGGTCCGACCATCTGTCACGATGGCAATAAGAAGATTTCTGCTTTCCTTCCCTTTTGACTTCTGAAATCTTGTTTTCATGCACTGAAAAAAAAAAAAAAGAAACAAAAGAATTTTCCAGCTGACTGTTCTGTTACTGCTGATGCAGATTATTCCCTCAAGTCTTTCTTCTCGTCTTGATTCATCAGTGATGCACAACTCCAGTGCTGATGCTGTACAACATTCTAAAGGCCCTGAAACCTCTTTTCTAAATCTTAGCAGATCAGCTGTTTTTTTTTTGAGTGTTAGACTTTTAAATCGATGATACCGAATGTTGTTTTTCTTATGTAGTCGTGTGATTCTAGTGATCATAGTGTCAGACGCTCAGTCACATTTCATTTTGCAACACCAACATATTAAAGTTGGTATTAAGGGTTTATTTGTCATACATGACAGTAAACTGAATATCTTTGAGTTTTGGGCTGGTTTTTTTCCTACACAAACCGATTAAATCGAGGAAATAATAACGCAATCCTCAGACTTTTTTTAAAGTAAGGTTTTAGGGGATTAAAGAGTGGTTTTACTGACAAGTGGTTGGATCCCCTCTGCAATGGGGAAAAGAGAAAGGTATGAAAATAGTTGAAGCTCACAATGTATACAAGTTAAACTAAAATATCAGCCAATGCATAATGCAGCGATTCTCTGCATTCCACTATCAAATTGATAATCTTATAAATCGCGCAACTTTCTCTCGGAGTAAAAGTCGTGCCGGTTTAAGGCTTGGCCGTGGCTGACCTCTCATGGGATTAGCCCGCATAGAGCAGATTCAACAGTGTTGAAGGGAGGGGGGGGGGGGGGTTTCAGTCTATTTACATCTGGTTATAAATCCCGGACGGACCGAAAAATGGTGTGAAGTTCGCAGCAAACAGCCAGTCTTCAGCAGTGGAAAACCAAAAAATTGTGAGAGGAAATGAATGTAGCGGTCACAAGCCTCAGGTTCCCCTGATGGTATTAGCACAAGATAATGTTTGTCATTTGGCTGCTCATTTATTTGTCCTTGGTTGTAAAAAATTTAGCACAGTACCCTGACCGACATGACGGACAGATATGATATCACAGGGTGTAGATATTTGAGTCACTATGTAATTGTTTTGTCCTTCACAGAAGTGTGTGTGTGTGTGTGTG
>NW_022280053.1:5208791-5222478 GCF_004355925.1 Anarrhichthys ocellatus
AATTTTATTTTGTATATGTTCATCATATCTGTCTAACCATGGTCTAGACAACTAACCACATATACACACACACAAAATGCTTCCTCCCTCTTGTAGGCACACACACTCTACACAACTATCTTGTCTGATCTTTCTGTCTTCTCCCCCCCTCCCTAGCTTGAGGATTTTATAATTCTCTCCAGAGGAAGAGCGTCTCATCTTGTAAGGAGCCACAGGTCAGAAACTCTACTCCTCTCCCTCCCCCCCTCCTTTTTGTGCTGTGCAGACCGACACTGAGCCTCTCACGGGTCAGCATGCTTCAACACGAATGCTGCATGCTTCTCCAACCCCCCTCCCCCTGCACCTACCTCAGGGCTTTGCTCCCTTTATTTTAATTCCCCCTGTATGACCACACCTGGGCAATCCACCTTTGATTTGATTCCGCTTGGCTTTGGTGCTTGTGTGAAAATAAAACAACCCTTCCAATGATACTTTTTCCTTTTTCACCAATCATTTTGTCATTTGCCCTCGTCATGTGATTTGTTTTTCTCCTTTAAGTTGTGATTCTCTTGTTTTTATCTGCAAACCGGTGTTCTATGTTGTGTCTATCTATAATGTTCATGGTGCACATACACGCAGCTGCCTGCTTCCAGTGGCCCATTGTACAACCAGCTTTGCTCTACATTTGACTTTGCTAAAAACCCTCCCCCCCCCAAACAGTGATCGTCCAATCATAGCTTGGTAACCGTAACTAGGCACGTCTGGCCTGTCAAGCTTTCTACAAATGCTGAAGCTGTGTGAAGGGGGCTTGTAGGGTAGTTTAAAAACAAACGCATAGTGAAAGTAATGGATTAAAAAGTTGTCTAATGTTATGATTTCTGATGTTCTGTTACTTCCAATACCAAGGAGGATATCTTAAGGTTGCTGTGTTATGTGGGGTAATTGATTATGTTGCAAAAAGCCTCGTTCAAGAGTGACTTATGGAGCCAAGATTCCACTATATATATATATAGTTAGAGAAACGTTAATTTAGCTTAGTTTACCAACGTTAACTTAACTCACCAACACTTGTCTTCAAGGCACCAATACTTGCATTATTTTCTTATATTGCTTCTATGATTTATTTATATTCGTTCAAGATATTTTGCTTATTCAGCTGCTTGAATTTTAAGCGACCTCATTTCCCTAAATGCCTGCAATTATTTTAATTCCCGACGAGGACGGAAGTGTGCCCTAAATCTGCCCGCCAGATCACGAGAAAAACAGTGTGACAAGTGTTTTGAATTTTCAAGCCTGGCTTTGTGTTGTTCATGCCTTCCCTGTGCTGCGAAGGAAACGGTGAAATTAGTGTTTTATCTCCTGGTATGCCAAGTTCAGGAGGACACACTGTTGGCGCTGTGGCAGCCTGTGGGTGATGGGATGAGTTTTCACACAGCGCTCCAAAGGAGGTTTTTGTCTCTGCCGGGCCAAAATTACCACCATGAAATCGGTGCATGCTGAGAGAAAAGCAGAAGAGAAAGGGGTCCTCCTTACAGGCAGAAAGAAGAGGAGGAAAATATAGCAGTTTGTTTTGTGCACTGATGTTTACAGCCCCTTCAAATGCCCTGTGCCTGGTGGGAAAGCCTTGTAACTGTCATTTATAAGACTGTTTTTGTTTCGTCATTTATCTCATCGTATTCTTTCTCCAGTGCACCAAAAAATCTGTAAAATGTTTGCAATGTAGCTAAAGGCAATCGGATAATTATATTCCACATCGGTCGATTCACAGCCCAGACCTCACGTTTTATTTCACTCTGGGAGCTGAAGTCACCTGCCCTTTAGTTATTATTGCTGTTCAAAAAAAATAAAAAATACCACCAATGTGACTACCATTCACCAACTTGTGACCGCAAGGCCTTCAGCTGGGGACCACAAGACCTTCAGCTGGGCTTTCGCAGCTTCCTAAAATAGTCCCACATTATACGCCCCAAGGCCTCGCTGGCATCACAGTAGCCTCAAGGAAACTACATCAAGTGAAAGTTTTATGACTTTACTGAAAGCTGTGGCTTCCATGTGACCCCAAGCTACATACTGCATATGTACCACAAGACAGGTGACAAAAAGGTTTTCCTACAGCTTAGATTTGGAAGAAATTTTTGTTTTTTTCTCCATTTACAGAAATGTGTGCATTATTGGTAATATTGGCATTTTGCACAACAAACATTATTCTTATATTGACACTGGAAAAGGGCTGTTTACTACGGGAGTAATGCATTAATTGGCTTTAGGAAAGTGTTAATATTGCTGTCTGAAAACTGTACTTTTCAGGATGAAGCCATAAAGGCAATTTCCAGATGTGTAAATTCATCAGCTTCTCTTTTCTAGGTGATCCTCAAAACTTTAAGTTCATTTATTTTGTGCCAATGCAGATGTCAATAGTAAAACCTCCTCTACTGTTTTCTCCTTGTAATTAAAAGAAAAAAGTGTATGGTGATTATGTTTTCATGTTGGACTGCAGAGGCACATTGGGTACTCAGATGGGGAACACCACACAGCAACCCGTGTTCCTCTAGTTAGCTCACTTCACTCGCCTGTATGTTTTATAGGGAAGTTTTTCAGATCTTCCAGAACCACGTGGCTCGGGGAAAAGGCGTGTTGTTTTTAAAAAGCTTGCCATCGGCCGACTAAATATACTCTTTACTGGACCTGACCCCTCATTTGCCTTTGCTGTGGCCACTTTAGGTTGACATGCTAGCTCAGCAAGGGCCCAACAACTAGTAATTATATGGGAGGGTTTCCATTTAACATCCCCCGTATAGTGTTGCCTTCACACAAGCTCTTTTCCTCAGTTTAGACATTTGGGTTTTCATTAATGGTACATTCTAACTCCTATTACTTCATTGCAACACAACCAGAAGTGGGTTTTCTGCATCCAGCCTGCCCCAGAAATGAGCATCGTGTGCTCCTTGTCATCATTCAGCCTTAAATGTAGATGCCAATGAATGAATAATGCTGTTAATCCTTGATCTGGCTTTTTAAAAACGTTGCCTCCCATCTGTCATCCGGCGAGCTCGCCGCGGATAACGTACGTTGCTGCATCAGCTGCTGCAGTTTTCAGATGATGGTCTCTTGTACGAGCGACAGTCAGCTGTGCAGTGCGGGTCACCCAGCTGTTCCCCGGCTTTCAGATGGCTCTACGTTAACATGATGTGGCTTCGACACGGTGGCTTTGCACTTCGCAACCGAAGGCTGATGTCTCTCTTCAGTCAATTCCACATGGTTTGGACGAGGACCACAGCTGCAGGTTGAACAGTTGGGTGTTGATTTATCCAGACAATTGGTGAAATTAAGAAAATAATTAAAAGTATGGGGACCTCCACACATTTACACATCACTGCTTGAGACTAGCAGCTTCATTAGCTGCTACTAGCATAACTGTCGGTGCTTGAGTTGCATTGTGGGTGATGTAGGCCCCAAGATTTAACAAGGAAGAAGAATGCTTTGTTCATTTTGATCTTTTTTAACCGTCGACAATGACATAGGAGTGCAATAAGATGCTGCACAAAACCTGATCTTGGTTATGAGATGGACTTGTAACAGTCAGCTGGATTTGTAATACCAGTAGCTCAGCCCATACTGAGAGACTATAAAGCCACGACTTTCATTACTGGAGAAGTTAAAAACATTTCATCTGTCTATGGGGAAACCCTAAACTCTGATGCAGCTGGCAGTATTTTAAGATGGGCTCTCGGACCCTGTCTGGTCTTATAAGAGGGATTTGATGCCCGCAGTTGTCATTATGTGAGCTTGTGCCAGTCTCTGCCACATCTACAGCCAAACTCCATTAATCTGCAAATGACATTGGAGCGGACATCTGTCTCCATCAGTGTGTCATCCTCTGCGGCCTCAGTATTTTATTTCAAGTGAAGGCTCTTCTGCTCACTCACTTTCTCATCCAGGCCCGGCTCCAAATAACCCACAAACCCCCGGAGAATATAAGAGCAGGTCTTAGTGCTGTTGGAGAGAGAAGCACGAACGCTTTGAGACACTGAAATACATCTTCATATGTGTGTACTAAAGAAAGACGAGGCATACGATTACTGACGGTCCATACTCTAATCATTTACCTAAATGTCATGGATGCAAATATCAATGTCTACCCTCATTGATATTTATTGGTTGGGCTACCGTCTAAGAAGCAGCTGTAGAAAAGATTAATTCCTCCTCCTTGGTGCTGAGTTGACAACAGCTCTAGACTTAACATGGAAGTGCAAAGCAGCAACTTTTAATGTCATATTGAACTGCCAAAAGAGACATTCTTTCCACGAAATGAACTACTTCAAGCACATTTCCCATTACACAGTTTGTTTGCGAGTCGCTCGGCACATCAGCATTATAGCAGCAGACGGAGAAAACAAAATGAGTCGCAGCCTCTTGGCTCGCTGCGGCAAAAATGAAGAAGAGCATCTCTGTGCATTGATGCCCGACGATGAGTACATGGAAAATGGAGCCAGCGAGGGGTTGGAGCTGTTGGCAGGCTCTGAATGTCCGACTCCTTCACATCACCCTCCATCACACTCTGCATCCTCACCATACTCTCTGCTCACAGGATGCGCGGAGCTTCTTTTTCGGCTCTCTCTGCTTTGGAAATGAGATGCTAAGTGGTGGAGCCGCGATGTGGTGCAAGTCACATTTCATCAGGGAATTCAGACAAAGATGGTTTAGTTGATACAGCTTCTGTCCACTTTTACTATTTCCCTCGCCAAAAGGACTTTTAATTCGTCTTCAGACCGACTTGAACCCTCCATTCATTTGAATGAAGCCAGTCCGTCGACGCAGCCGGTTTTGATTCACTGTCAGATTTCTCCCATTGTTGGCAACACTAAATGCATAAATAAAGGCCGTATCAAGCTTCACTTATATTCGGTGGGAAGGTCCGCAGTACTTCATGACTGAATATGAGGTTATTCCGTGCCGTCACTGTTTCTACGTCGTTTCATTCACTGTGTTAGTGAGCGAGGGTTGTGTGAGAAGTGGAGATGGCTTTAGTGCGTTGCTGAAAAGCAGAATATAGTTACATTTGTTAGAAAGCGCACATCTGTGCACTACGTTGTCTACGGTTTCGCTACGGATCGGTAAGGACATGATTATCTTCATTTAATTCAATATCTTTGTCATTGTCTTTGTGACATCCTATGATGCTCTGCTATCAATGACTTTAGGTGGGAATGTAAAAGGAAATGGAACAAACAGGAGTAGAGCAACCAGCGCTGCTGTAACTGCTTCTACCGACCACTTTCTAGAAGTGAGTGTTGAAGACTTGTACAGATTGTTGTTTTACATTTTCAGAACTTTCCAGAAAGTCGAGTTGCTTGTTTCCCACCAGTGCTTCCCTGTTGACAGTAATGGACTCGGAGGGGAAATGTAAACTGTCAGCTTTTCTTCCTGCTTGATAGTTCCGTGTTCTGTCTTTGCCGTAGTTCTCGCTGTAGTCTGTTGAATGTTTGTGCTGCATCTAAATGTGACTTATCTACACCCAGCAGAGGGAAGTGGGTTTTTCTTTTCTGTTATTAAAGATGTACACCTGTTGATCTTTAAACAAAGAAGGCCATGAGGAAGCCACTCTGTATCTCTTATCTTGTTGTCCTTCACCAGCTCACTGCTCTGCCTCGAGTAGAAACTACACACAGACTTTTTTTATTCCTTTAAAAAAAAAAATGCTATTTTATTTTCATACAGAAATTAGGGAAGAGTGTAGGTGTGGTGGCCTGCCTTGGTAATGCAGCAGTCAGTTTGGTTGTGCTTGATTAGCTAACAGTGTGTGCTGAAGGGGGAAAACGTTAATCAAGAAGTGTACAGCTGCGCCCCCCCCCCCCACGCAGAGGTTAAATCTGGTTATGCATTGATTTACTATCGTGACCGGCTTCAATCAGAATGAATTGGTTGGCACACTCGTGTTGATTTTATTGTGGTGCATAAAGACATGAAATCACTTTCCAGCGTTTAGGTTCCTCTCACTTTCATACTCACCAACACATTCTCACACACACACACACACACACTCTGTGTCCTCTGTCCTCAGTGGGCAGCCTGCCAATGTCTATGCCCCATTAACAGCACAGTGCTGGGAACCCCAAGGCCCCAAGCAGGTGTCAACCTCCCCGCTCAGCCAAAGGAGCTGAGCAGGGAACACAAAGGGCTCAAAAGACCTGCCAGCATGGTAACAGTCTTAAATGTCCCTGGCCAGTGTGGCCACTCCTCTAAATCTCCCAGCAGCATCGGGTAGCTGCCAGTTTGCTCTTTCTGCTACTGTAACACTGACTCTCAAAGCTTTTTTTAAGTTTGCCCCCAACGGGGTTCAGAGTGGTGAGATTGATAGAGGGCGTCAGGAGTGCACACACGGAGGGACGAGTCCAGTTTGAGTCTTTTATTTCCGCAGCGTGTTCGAGGAAAACAAGCCAAAAACTAGAGGCTGAGAAGAGAGATGAATTTTTGTTTGTCTGGTTTTTTTTTTTCCCCATGGATTTAGAATTGTTATCTCATCCGTTCACACTGTGGCTACGTCACTCCCTTCCTTTCTCCCCGTCTCTGTTTAACGGTTTCTTCTGCCGCCATCGGACAGTTTATGGATCATCCTTACGGGATGCTTCCACATCTCATGGGCTTGTGCGACCTTTTGAAAACCCTGGCTTGGCTCAGGGCTTAAGCTGTGTTGGCATTTAGATTGGCAAGACTGTAAAAGAAGAGGATGAGAGGGAGAAGTGATGCCTTTCTTCTGTACTTCGTCCTCTGTCCTCCCTCCTTTCTCTCTCCCTCTCTGTTCATTGTTGCCAACTCTGCAGTGATGATGTGGATGTGATGGAGGGGGTTGGAGTGGATTGGAGTGGAGGCTACCCTCATCTTCAGCAAACAATAGGTCCTTGTGTGTTTGACCCCCTCTTTAGCAGATTGGAGTCCATGGCTTGGGCTGAAGCCGGGATGGAATTCCACCTTTGCCAGATTTAGTGGGTGGAAACCCTCACAAAAAAACCCCAAAACAATCCCAGTGTTATGAGGGTCATAGCTCTGGGGTAATTTATTCTTATTTACAACCACATCAATAATCAATTATCGTTCTCTCGCTGTGGTGACCCCCATTGATCGCCACATGATATATCGCCCCCTCGGCTGTGTAATTGATGACTAACCTATATTTGAGCGTGATGAGCCACATTGGTGCTACTAGGTCAGTTAAAATGTTGTTGACAATGATTTATTTGTCCTATTGTCGAATTATTTGTTCTCTCATTTCAGTTGGTAAATTTAAAATGAGGACAAATGACCTAATGAAGCAGTAAAAAACGCTTTACATTCCCCTCGTTTTCATTCACTACGCCTTCTTTCAGCCAACTTTTAAGTCGACACCATTATTTTCAGTAGCTTGAATGCTAATTCGATCCATATTACTGAGACATGAGCCTGTGAGAGAGAAGTTTTATCTCAGTCCTCGTCTTACAAGACATCCGATAACCTTTTATCCCCATGTGACCGGCCCACCCATTTTGCGGAGGTGTGCTGCGGATACTTTAGCAAAACCAGAATGACCTGCTTTGTGCCAGATCGCTTTACTTCCTCAAGAGGACTGCGTGCTATCGCCAACCAGAGCCAGCTGCCTTCTGTCTATTACAACAACAACATTGGCCTTCAGCGTCCTCCCCATTAACGTAAAAGCCAACTTCATCTGCGTTAAACGAGAGGAAAGTCAGGGTACAAAGCTGTGGCTGTTGCCGACACGCCCCACACTCGCGTGATTGGATCAGGAGACGGGAAGCACTTGAATCTTACAATTGAATTATGTCAGTTAATCACTTTTCTGAGTTAATACCATTTCAGTGTGGATAATATTGACAAGAGTAATCACTCTTCCGTCCGTGTCAGAATGAATTTGCTTGACCGTCATGAAAATTGACCTTTAAGATTATTTTGCCCGTGCCCTGCCTCGCAGTACATTTGGCCAACCTTGCATGTATTACAAGCAGGATTGAGAACAGATTTAGAGATTTATTTTAATATTTAACTTAAGCTTTAAAGCATGAGCTCCCCCCACTCCCAGCTTTTCTGCTGACCTAAAACAGGCCACTTGAAATGCGGTTTGGTCAACCAGAGGATATATCACCATTTTAGACAAAAACAAAAATGTTATTAGTTATAATAACTGAATCTTCTATATTTGAGATCCAAAATAAAATGCACAGCATTTCAAGATAAATCCATGTACTTGTCCTATATTGAACTGTGACATTGTTTTTTATTTTATGCAATGTCGAGATTTATTGAGACCATTTGTGACCAAAAGTACCGTTAACTATTTATTATATCACTTCTCAGCGTTTAGGAATACTTTATTGATTTTACTAGAAGAATCTGCAGTGACGTTTTTTAGGTTTTATTGAATATATGAAGCATGGACCTCCTGAGCTCGGGCTGGATTAATGATGGACTTCTAGAAAAGGCACAGAGCAGCCTAATGGAGTCCTTATCAGGCGCATCGTGAGTGGATGCACCGGGACGGAGCTGTTAAAAGACAGAAGGATCACACAGCTGCACAAATTGGATAAATAGAAAACGACACCTGCATCTGATAAGAGCCGATAGATGCCAGGAATGTTGTCGTCATCCCCATTGTCGTCATCATCACCCGAGGCAAACGGATACACCTCTTACTGTGCTTAAACAATAGTGCGGCGGAGTATAATACGTTTTCTAAAAGGGGGGATTTTCTTAAGCCTTAAGGTGTTAAGTTGTTGCTTAACGCACATGCCGACATCAACTGAAGTGTCATACAGTAGTCCTAACACGCACAACATAAACGGCACTGTTAATAGAGTTTAATGCCGCTATAAGTGTTAGTTCAGGACCTCATCACGTGCTGCAGCCCTCACTCTCTTTCCTCCTCACTGCCCCCTCTCTGATGGAGCTTCTCATCCATCCGTCTACCTGCTTTGTTGTTTTGCATTTCTGAAATGTTTCCGAGATCCAAAACGCAACCAGTCATTGGCTAAAAAGCTTTAAGATTTCCACTGACAGGAAAGTATCAAAATTGCAATTGTCAGAGTTGTTTATGAACTATCCTTTTTTTTGTGGTGTGAAAGAGAGAACGGACATGATTAGCATAAGTTCCTGATTATTAGGTGACGTTTGCAGCTGACTGCTGTGTACACCATTTGTTTAACAACCCAAATGAATAAAGCACATGAAAAATAAAAAAGGCACACTAGGTTTTTTGACATTTCATAACATTCCTAAGCTGCTATCAATTATTAGTCATTGTTGATTAATCTGCAGATTATTATCTCAATTCATTGATTCATCAATTAGTATTTAAAATATGAGTTTTGTTTGTGAAAAATGGCCATCACAATGTTGCAGTCC
This sequence comes from Anarrhichthys ocellatus, assembly GCF_004355925.1. NCBI lineage: Eukaryota > Metazoa > Chordata > Actinopteri > Perciformes > Anarhichadidae > Anarrhichthys > Anarrhichthys ocellatus. The sequence goes on from NW_022280053.1 coordinate 5,218,161, forward strand.
AAAACCCAAAGATATTTAATTAACTGTCATTTCTGTAAAAGAATACTTGAAATGTAAAAACATAAATTTCACACATGCTTTTATTGTAGGAGTGTGTTTTTTAAATATATTGTGTAGTTTCTGTCCAAAACATCTTCTTCCGTTGATTTTATTCAAATGCGTGTGTTGGCTTTACTAACCTACTAAGCGACACAAAGAGGATGAATCAGTCCCGCCAGCTTTCAGTATGAGGGAAGTGGATTTGATGCCTTCCCCCTTTTGAGCGCGTGTGTGTGCTGCATGATAAGATATCAGCCTGTGAGGAAGCCGGTCATTTCTACATCCCTGTAGAATATACATTTTTGAGCACAAGGTTTTAGTGTATTGCTTTTACTTTTTGTCTTGCAGAGGAAACTTCACCGTTCCGAAGTTATCGGAGTCCAATATGGGATTTGGCGTGCTGGGAGTGTTTCTGGGGCTGCTCCTGGAGGTCTCCACCCACGGACCGCATGCTGTGCCTCGAACCTCCTGGAGACACCAAGGTGAGATTTGATGCCATTATATAAATAAAATAATCTAAATGTAACATTTCTGAGTGATTAAACATAAGGTGTTACGCAATTGAAAGAAATAATGGTTGCAGTTTGGATAACGAATTGTTCTTTAGGTACAAATACCAAACATTTGCTAATAATAGTAAATAACATAATGTCCTCTTTACAGTAAATGTAAATCACTTCTGGTAAATGTTCTCTTGAAACCTCTGTGCTGATTTAAATTGAAAGCTTGCTTGAGTCAGAGTCTACGGCCACTCAATTTGGGAGGTCGTACTTGTTAGACTGAGTTGGTATTTATGAGCTTACACAATGTTAAAACAAGAGACGCTAACATGAACTTAAGTTGCTCCACTAGCAATGCGTGGAGAGCTGAGCCTTCACACCACACAGATGGACAGATCTTTGTGATTTATGAAACCTCTTTCCACTCAAGGTTCACCATATAGTCAGGGGACACCTGTTTTCTTAACTGTATCTCAAACGAACCTCAGACTCACCGCAGCTCTCAAGTTAGAGCGTTCAGGCGTCCGGCGGACGTTCTGTTTGCATGCTCCCATTTACATAAATAGCTCCAGTAACTCTGTGAGAACCAGTGCAGCTCACCCTTTAACAAAGTTTCTCCGCTCACTGTGGCACAGTCGGTGTTTCAGTCTGTCAGTGAGGCTATTTGCTTTCATCGTTGTGGTGTTTACGTCCAGGCACCTGCAACCCGAACCCACTTGCACCTGGCACAGGCAGAGCCAGCCAGACACAAGCGCTCCACGAGAGATGCACTCTGAGAGGCAAAATGAAACTATCTTTATCTCAGATTACATCTGTTACCTGTTGTTGAACTGTTGAAATTTACCCGTTTACTCCTGATGAACTTAAGGTGTAACTTGAACCTGCATTAAATGTTTTTGTTTTTTGGCCACTTGGGGGCAGCATAAACAAGCTGTTAACATTGTACTGACATATTATCTGTTTCTAAAGTTGTTATGATGAACTTGTTAGCGAGATGGCGTATGTTTAAACATCCAGCACTAAGCAACATTAGTATTCATTTTGAGTCGTGTTTCTGTCCAACTTATAAATGTAAATCCAACATTCACTCTGCTTTTAGCTCCGTTTTTGTCTCCACCAACCCCTGAGAAATAAATATGACTCCACTATGTTCACCAGCTAGTCGCTAACTCTGTCTGTCTGCTGTTTGGCGTTGAGCAGGCAGCATCCGCTCTGTTCAAACCAAAACGATGAGCTGGAAGCGGTTAAACCGCTCTGTAGAGCTGAGGAGGAACTGGAGAGTTTGGTGATAATTATCTGTGGGTTTGTCACTACAAGAGACTCTTCCCACATAGTCACGTGGTCCAATGTTAATATAGAGATATTGATCATAGCGGCTTTAAATTAAATTCTCAATACTACTGAATACAACTGTTAATAAGAGACTTTTTGGGGACGGTAAAGCAATGTGATCCAATGGTTCTGTGCTCAGATTTAGATCTGATGGAGTTTTCGGAGCCTGAGATCTTCAACTACTCCACGTTGTTGCTGAGTGAGAAAAGAGACGCGCTGTATGTGGGAGCCAGGGAGGCCATCTTTGAGCTGAGCAAGAAGAATGTGACGGTCAAAAACAACAAGGTACCAAAAATACAAATGACATTCCTAACGGGAAGGAAAAAACATGTTCAATTTGAGTAATGATTTTCTTTAAAAAAAATGATGATTTTAAGGTTCAATGGACAGTTGCGGAAAACCCCATGGTGATGTGCACGCAAAAAGGAAAATCAAAAGAGGTTTGTTCAATAATAATTATAATTTATTGTTGGTGTTGTTTTTTCTAAACCGATATGTTGTCAGAATCACTCTCTGTCGTGTCAATACAATAAACAAGTGTCTTCTAATTTGCTCATTGATTGCCTTCCAGAGAGATTGTCTGAACTACATTAGAGTGCTCCAAGTCGTAGACGATGAGCGGCTGTATGTCTGCGGCACGCACGCATTCCAACCTCAGTGTGACTACTTGGTAGGTCAATGCTCGATCCCTCCTTAACTGGAAACACCACACTGCAATAATAAACATGTGCCGGGGCTCTCCAATCATCCCCCGCAGCTGACAACTCAAATTTGACCGTGAGCTCCTCTTTCAGAACCTCGCTGACTTTTCGTTGGACGGTCGACCTGAAGATGGCCGGGGAAAGTGCTCCTTTGACCCGTCGCAAAGCTTTACTACCGTCATGGTTGGTGAGTTGGGGCCCAGTTTTATGTCATTTCACAAAGAGCTCTGTTGGTTGTCAGCCCTGCTATAAAAAGCACAATAATCCCCAATAATCTGTTATTTTGGGAGGCAAAATGGATTTGCTTGGAAAATAAATTGCTGTTTTTGTTTTATTCTCCGCTTTTCTGTCAGATGGAGAACTGTATTCAGGGACGTCTTATAACTTCTTAGGCAGTGAACCGATTATTTCCAGATACTCTCCATCCCAGTCCCTGCTGAGGACGGAGTACTCCACATCGTGGCTCAATGGTGAGTAGGGGCAATATGTGATGAGTGAACATCTTGAGTTAATGTCAATAAAGTAATGGATGAGAGAGAAGGAAGAGATGGATCAGTGTCTCTGCTGTTCATAATACCAATTGAAATGACAAAATCGTTGCCAGCAGCAGGTTGTTTCAGCTGCCGCTTGTTAATGTGAATTCTGTGAGAAACTTGATATCAGGCCAAAATTAAATTGTTCATGAAGTAAAATATACTCCACTCTGTAACAACACTGTACAGCCGCAAGTGGACTTTCCCTCATCGTTGCGACGCATCGGTTTCAGGAGTCAAATTCTCCAGTTTAACTTTCGTTCATATCAATAATTTAAGCTTATAAACTTAATATCTTTCCACCTTTGGACCTCCAGTCATTGGATTTAATAGCTCATGAAAAATAAGGTGTGTCAGATTAAGTAGTGTACAGCTGTTATTTCAGTGTGACAGATACATATTTATTGTCCTTCCTACATTCCCTTTTACTGATGCCTCTCTCTCTGCTTTCTTTGCAGAGCCCAGTTTCGTTTTTGCCGACGTGATCAGTGACGGGGGAAACAAAGCAGACGGCGAGGACGATAAAATCTACTACTTCTTCACCGAGGTGTCGGTGGAGTACGAATTCTTTGGCAAGCTGCTCATCCCCAGGGTGGCGCGCGTCTGTAAGGTCAGTACACGTCACGTACCATCTGCACATACCGGCGGCATCCCTCTTCAGCCCGTATCCACCTGCTGTCTGTGTTTGCATCTCGTTCTTCTTGTACGGCCTTCTTTCCATTATCTTGAATCTCTCACCTGAGCTCATATCATGGTACAAATCAAGTTAGTCAGTTAGTAAGGTATGTATTAGGTCATGCACATACATCACCACTGGAGGGGCACAATGATGTAAAGAACAATACATGTATTTATCAAATGATAGAATTGGTTAAAACAATTTTTGTATATAATTTAAATGATATAAATGTTATGTAAACCTGTTTTGCTAATGCACTTACTAATCTTAAATTCATACAAATAGTTATGATACTATCTGAATATTCATGTTTTACTTGCATCTTTGCATCAAAGAGCTTTGTGGACTGATGTTCAAATCTAGCATCTTTATAGGAGAATATTAACCATAAATATAGATATTACCCGAAAAACAACATTGGCTGGACAAAATATGTCCGCCAAGCACTCCTAGAACTTAATGCTTTTCACGAATGATAATATCTGGAGGTGGCTTAACCAAAAATACAATTTTGAAAAGTAATAGTGGCATGTC
>NW_022280053.1:5222578-5338792 GCF_004355925.1 Anarrhichthys ocellatus
CCCCCCCCCCCCCCCCCCCCCCCCCCATTCCCAGTGGAAATGAAGCCAATCTTACGCCTGCCATTCTTCCTCCCTCCTTCTCATTCCCTTTCCCCTCAGTCTCCTTCCTCTGCCTCTCCCCACACACTGATACACGTCTCTCCCACAGGGTGACCTCGGGGGGCAGCGCACCCTGCAGAAGAAATGGACGTCCTTCCTGAAAGCCAAGCTGGTGTGCTCCATGCCTGAGCTCAACTTTGTTTTCAACGTAGTACATGATGTCTTCATCCTGAAGGGGGCAGACTTCAGAGACACCGTCATCTACGGGGTCTTCACCTCCCAGTGGTCAGTGCTTTGAAGATCTTGAATTGGGGTCAGAAAAGGACAATGTTTCAATATCAAGCGGGGTCCTTAAATTCACTTATTTTCCCTCCCCCCCACTTCTCTCCCGACTCCATCATCATCCCTGTCCCCCAGGGGTAATGTGGGCTTGTCAGCAGTGTGTGCTTACAACATGACAGCTATGGAAGAAGTCTTCTCCAAGGGCAAGTACATGCAGAAGGCCACAGTGGAGCAGTCCCACACCAAGTGGGTCCGGTACAACGGCATCACTCCTTCTCCACGTCCTGGAGCAGTAAGTACCTTTCACACCGCTCCAATAGTTAAGACTGAGCTCAGTTTGTTGTGAATGCTTGTGCAAATTTTATGAAGTCTAGGAAATGCTTTATTAAGTATTTAGAATACAGATGTAAAAGAAAATGAATGGGGGGGGGGGGGGAAATGTCTTTTTTAGTAGACAGACAGATGTGAATTTACTTTACAAGAATAAATCATTTAATGTCTCCTGTCTGCGTTTTTCCTCCACCAGTGTATTAACAACCTGATGCGACGGCAGAACGTCAGCAGCTCCCTCCACCTGCCAGACAAGACCCTCCAGTTTGTGAAGGACCACCCCCTGCTGGAGGACCCCGTCCTACCCATCGGCAACGGGCCTCGCCTCATCACCAAAGACGTCAACTACACTCAGATTGTTGTGGAGAGGGTGCGCGCGCTCGATAGGAACATTTATGATGTCATCTTCACTGGAACAGGTAAGAACACATCAGTTATTTATACACATTTGAATTTAAAAACTCTTATAAATGAGGCTGTGCTTTTCAAGTTTATTAGACCCTGACCCTGAGAAATAGACAATATGTAAGAATATTGTAAATATTCAAACACAATAGAGTATTACATTTAATCACAATTGCAACAGGCTGCCTTCAGCGAGACGCCTGAAGTACTAGTTGTGTTTACAAGACCAATAACAGCTGAGCATAGCTGGAGAATAGTATGGTAAAACAAAAAGGGAAGGAAACTGCCCAGTCCGAATATAGCTGATACCAGTTGGCTCATTCAGTACATCCTGTATTCTAATAGTTTGTTTTAAAGAGGCTCATTTCTGGCTCCTGCCTCGGCTGAATGATTTGCCTTTTACCATTCTCATCTTTAGATAAGGGAGTCCTGCACAAGTCAGTGGTGTATGAAGGAGAAGTGCACATTGTGGAGGAGATCCAGCTCCTGAAGAACTCTGAGTCCATCAAGAACCTGCTGCTGTCCTCGGAGGTCAGTGACGAACCGTACAAAGAGACCGCTGCGGCACAAGAATTAGAAAATGTGTTTTGAGCTCAACAGAAACGCAGAGCGCTGACGGGCAGCGTGTCGTTATGTGGTGGTACACGAAAACCTTTGCAAGCAGCCACTTTGCTGTTATAGATTTTTTTTTTTTTTAAGTGATTTGTAGACTTTTGTGTAGTTTCGGGTTCATATTTGTGACCTTTTGAAATCTATAAGCGTATTTCTTTTGTTGTGCACTCTTTCTTTGGCATATCTACGTATCTGAACAACCTTGTGCTTCCACAGACACGCTCCCTGTACGCTGGTTCAGACTCCGGTGTGGTCCAGTCCCCCACAGCCTTCTGTGGCCGGTATCTGTCCTGCGATGACTGCGTCCTGGCCCGAGACCCGTACTGTGCCTGGGACCCTCACACTGCTGCCTGTGTCAATATCTTTGATGCTCCCAGCCAAAGGCTCAGGTAATCCTTTTTATTCTCCACATACCGGTACTCCGCTCACGCACTACAACACTGGATAACGAAAGCAAAACCACCAACGAGAGACATCTTAACCGATACTCCGTCCAGTTTGACCTGCTTTACTGTCTCAGTCTAAATATTTCTTCATTTCAGAGTTCAGAGTATTTTAGATGGCGATGAAAATAAAGCTTGTTTGTTTTTTCAGGAAGCTAATCCAGAGCCTGAACGGTGACGCAGACAAGTGTCCGTCAGGTAGGGTGCAACATGCGCACATACGCCTAACAAAGAAGCTTTATAACATGGACAGTGAGAGTAAAAAACACTGGATACCGATTGGAAATCAAATATCACAATTCTGAACGTCCTAAATATAAGGCACGTTGTGTGATTGTCCTCTATTGCACATTAAACACACATTTGCACATTTGTTTTGCCTCTCAGCATCAAGTCTGTCTCTGAAGGACTACCGACGTGTGACAGTGAAACCAGGCAGCTCTGCTGAGCTGCCGTGCCTGGGACACTCCAACCTAGCCCAGGTGATGTGGAAATCCAACGGCTCTGCCCTCACCGAGGCCTCTCGCTTCCACCTCATAGGCGAGAACAGCCTCCTGATTTACAGCGTGGCTCCAGAGGATCAAGGTCACTACGAGTGCTGGTCAGTGGAATGGGCCCCGGCTGCCGGGAAGAACTTCAGCCGCCTCCTGGCCGGGTACGTCCTCACTCTGGATCTCCCGCCCAGAGCTCCACACCAGGCAGGCCACGTTGCCACCACCCTCGGCAGCCAGGAGACGTCGAGCTCACATACAGCCGAAGGTAATGGTAAGACAGAGAGAGCCCTACTAACGTCGGCCCTTGCTCCTCCCAGCTTCACAGCCACAGTCCACCTCACCTCCCCACCCCAAACTGACTCATCACTAACCCTGCCGCCCAGCAGCACAATGAAGTTCCAGCCAAAGCAGCATCTTCCCCCGAGCTCCAGCGCTCCGCGCCCAGACAGCCGGGACCCAGCGGCTGAGTATTTGCAACACAACAACAGCACCGCCCTCCTCTTCCTCTTCCTCCTGTTTTTCCTCCTCTTTCTGGCCGCGCTGGCGTACAACTGCTACATGCAGTATCTTCCGGCGCCCTGCCTGCGGCTGCGAGCCGCCCTGCTGGGCACTCACAAGAGCACCCATCAGCCCGAGTATCGGGCCTGCGAGGCGGGTCTGATGGAATCATCTGCGACCGAAAAAATTAACATGACGGAGCAACCGACGCAGAACGGCAGCCAAACCACTCAAAACCTCCGGGCGCTCCGCGACACCGGGTATGAGACCGAGCCGGAGTGCGGCAACGGTCAGATCCCATCCAAGGAGAAACCCTTCGATGTGGACTGTGAATCTCAGCCGATCCAGTTCGCAGATGCAGATGAACCTTACTGCTAGCCAGAGGCCTCTGCTCTGCCTTTGTTTCTCTCAGCACAGAGACTATTGATAGGGAGAGAGGGGGGGGGGGGGGTCACACTCTTGCTGCATCTTTCCACGACTCACAAATCTAAGCGCTTTCCTCTATATGAAAGTATGTTCAGTGTACAGCATCACATGAAGTTTAATCATCACAAGGCGTCTTTGAGATATAACTCCTGTCTGGTCTAGGGTTTATGACGACAAAGCAAAAACTATTCACAGAAGCTGCACCCTCTCAGCTTAGTCCAGCAAGAAAAGCTATTTCTTAAATTCCAAATTGGAAACATTGTTTACCAAATTGGTAAGTTACTTTGATGTTTTCCAAATTGGAGTCATGTTTTTTCTTTGTACAGCCTGGGGGGAAAATAGTCTCTTGAAGCTTTTGCATCTTTTTTCTTTCGGAGCAACATGTCGGCTAATGGACTTGAGTCAGCGCTTCGACATTACGGTCATTTCTCAGGGAAGATTTTCTCAGCACGTTCTAGCCTAGCTTTCTACGGTGTTGCCGTCTGCGTCACCTGGTACGTGGTTCTTTATCTCACCCAGTGAAGTGGCAATGGCGGGTTTGAATGTCGGAGAAAGAGAGAGAGAGAGAAAACAATGAACAATGCTTAAAAAAATCAAACCACTGTCTCGTTGTCTTTGAGTGACGATGTTGAGTTTCTCTGTGTTTTATTTTATTTCCTCCCTGTGAAGTCGACATTCCTACATGGATACAACTCTGATGCTCCTTTGTATTAACCTCTACTAGTCACTTTCCCTCGTGGTCTCTTAATGACATAAATATGTTCTATATGACGTGATGCTTGACGATATCAAACATCAGCCCAGTTTATAGAAAAAATATTTTTTTATTCTTATTTTTAATTAAGCCTTCAGTTTTAGAACATTCTCAGATAATTATTATTTAAGATGAGTCGTGTCTGTGGTAATATCATTTTGTCTATTGTGTAAGTAGTTGTGATCATCCTCATGTTTTATTTTATTTATTACAAATTTGTTAGTTTTTTTTTTTTTTTTAATCCCAGCCCATTATTCTCCCTCTTGTCTGTGTTGCATGTCACCCCTTGTTTAGATTTCCTGTTTTCCTCAATACTCTCTCTTCTCCCATCACTCCCTCCCTCACAGTCGCCTCTCCCGTCGACACTTCATCTTCCCTGCCCTCCTCTGGAAGTAGCACTCCCTCTGCCCTCCCTTCCTCCTCCTCCTCTTCCTCCTCCTCTTCTTCCACCTCTTCCTCCACCAAGCCCCACACTGTGGAGGCCCGGGAGGCAGAGGTGAGACTGTTGCCTCCCCTGCTGAAGGACCAAGCCTGGGGGGTTCACGCCCAGGAGGCCTTCCTGCTCTTCTGCCTGGCGTTGGGTGAGTGGTGTCTGTGACGTTGACTCGGTTCACACCTCCCGAACCGGAAATCCATTCCTCTCACTTTTTAACCCTCCCCCCTTTTTCACTCTTTCTCTTCTCTTTCTGCATGTTGCATGTTACCATTTCCCAAACATAAACTAACTGTGTGTGTGTGTGTGTGTGTGTGTGTGTGTGTGTGTGTGTTTCTGGATCTGTTTATAACAAGCCTGTCCTTTGCTTCAAGGCGTAGTGGAGAACTGTTCATCTCCATTTTAGGTGTCTGGTGAGATGCCTTAGTGAATGTTGAAAATGACTAGATTCAATATTGAACTGTCAACTTCAGTGATCTGGTTGTTGGACAATTCTCAATTCTATGTGACTGAAAGGTACAGTTTTATTTATAGTATTGTGTAACAACAGTCTGACGTGAAACCTGTACATTTTTAGAAAAGATCCTTTTTTTTTAAATCCAGGGTGTTACTGTAGACTCAAATGTCTTACATCTCAATACTTTATCTGGGTCATTTTTGTGCTTGTAAATATAGTTGTATATATGGAAAAATACCATTTGAAGATGTACATAAATTTAGGGGACGTTTTGGGGCTATTTCTCTTGGTAGGGAGGCTAAATAAATCTTGTCAAATGTTTTCAACACTGGCTTGTTTTGTTACATTTTTGACTTAATAAAGAAATGTGATCTCATTACTGACAATAAATGGCCAAAAGATTAGGATTCTGTTGAAGTTCTGAGATCAGGCAAACTTTTACACTGCATGTATACATATATAATACAGTCACACTAAACTTGACCGACACAAACAAACCTACCAAAGGCAAGTATTCCCTATCGCAGTCTGTGTGGCGTGTCAGTGTCTCGACCATTCGGGGGGGGGGATCAACATGAAGTCCTATTCTGTCCATCAGGTCCCAGTGATGTCCACATTCACTGGCTAATAAATGGACACAGTCTGGACACCCCTAGAATGGAGTACCGCCAGCCGGTGGGCCAGAGGGAGGTACTAGTGAGCAGCTGGCTCCAAGAGGGGCCGCTGATCAAGGACGCCCGTTACCGCTGTGTCGCTGAGGCCAGCACAGGAAGTGACATGTCCGAGGTGGACCTCCGCCTCACTATTCGAGGTATCCGGACCTGAAGCTTGTATGGCTGTGAGAATGTCCAGTGTGTCTACTTTGACTATACGTATTTTGAGATATATTGTGAGTAATCCATGTTAGGTAATGGAGTGCCTGGGATTAGTTGCAGCAATGCCACTGCCATTGTTTCCATAAAAGACGTTATTATTTGACAGATGAGGAGAGCAGTCCATCCAGGGATTTGAACCAGTGGAGAGGTGCACTCACAGAGCATGAGCAACTGCTCAAAAGATGGCAGAAGGCCTGGGTAGGTCTATGTTCATGCATGCGAGTGTGTTTTCTCCCAACGTCATACTGGTTATTGTGCATTTGCCCACGTCAACTTGCATCATGTGCACCCGTCTTTATCCGCCCTGCATGTTTGGCTTTAGGCGAGTAGTTTGAGCTCTGCATTGTTTTTTTCAGCACTAGAGAAGTACAAAGTCCAGATTCATTGGGACACATAATTAGGAACACAAAGCTAAAGCCAGCTGGTTCATATTCCACGAAATCAAGTGTTTTCGTATTCTGCAAATTAACTTTATTCTACTTTTTTTTATGAATGAAGCGTTTGTCAGGGTTTGAAAAAAAAAAAGCAAACTTATTTAACTAAATTACTAACAATTCCTGCAGCTTTTTGGTGAACTACTTTTAGCCATCACATTTAACTCTATTACACTTAAACACATGTTCTGTTCAACATGATCAGTTAACCTCATTCAGCTAACTGTGTTCCTGATGACAAAAACACTTTTATGTTCCTTTTTAAAAGGATTACTAAAGGGGTCTTCCAAATATAGATGCACAAATCTTGTGACATTTTTAACTGTAAGGAACAAGTTTGGATAAACTTACATGAATGGTTCAAGACTCAGATTCCAGTCTCTCTTTGTTTAGTTCGAATGAAGATGTGCTACTTGCATGCATCTAGTTTGACCGGAAAAACATGCAAGCTCCCTCAATGCACGTTTCTGAATGGTAAACTTAAGTCTGTAATTCAGACTGAATTATAGTTTTGTTTCATTATTTAAATTACTGATGAAACTGGAGACGTGGGCAGTGATTCAGAGGTCTAGAACCAGACTAGTTGAACATCTGTTATCAACATTCTTTACCTTTTTTTTTTTTTTTTTTTTTTTTTTTTTTTTACATCCTCCTCCTCTTGTACAGTACAACTGTGTTTCCCTCCACAGGAAAGCTGTGACGGCCACTGAGCTCTGTGAAGACGACATGAGCTTCACTTGTGTTGGGTGAATCCAGTTGTGAACATGGTCCTCACTCAGCCCAGGTGGACCACACCTTTGACACTGAGGCACACAGTGTCACTTCTTACGTAGGAGTTTGATGGAGAATTCACGACACCTACCTGGCTGTGTTGATGGTGTTCGGACTCTTTCCCAAGCTGACAAGGAGATGAAGGTCATCGGTCTGAGGATGTTTGGGCTGCCTCACCAAATATGCATTTCTTTCTATTTTTATTGATAAAAATGAACATCAGTGCTTGTATGGAACAAACTGACTGTGTATGGGGAGCACTGATCTATATTTGTAAGCGATGCAGCATCTGTGACCTGTAAAATAGTTTGGTTTATTTGACAAACGTCTCGGATGTTGTACGGTCCCTCAAAACTACCTTGCAGTTTGACATTTTTACTTGAGGTTATGCAGTGTGTTGGGCATTTCTTATCTTTTTTTCTCCTTCCGGAGAGTTAAAGACTGAGCTTATTCACTGGATTTTGATTGCAGGAATTGAGAAGTTTACGGTGGGGAAGTAGGGTTCTTTTCAACCACAGTGTGTGATGTTTGACATGAAACACGCTTTTATCATCGGGTAAAAAGCCAAGCATCCAACAAAGCCGTCCTTAGCATTGGTTGAATTGTTACGGTCTGTGCCTTACTGATTTCTGTCTGCAGTTTTTGTTCACAATGAAAATGTGACTACCCATTTGCCTCGGAAGCAAAAATAAATACATTTGCTTATATTGAGTTTAACATCAATGCATCACGTTTGCCCTGTTTGAATGAAGCATGTTTATCACACACTTTTTATGTCGGGTGAACGATTAAATATTCACAGACCTGATTCACCCTTTTCTAAACACGTTATATGCTGAGTGGCACGGTGACACGTCAGCCTTTTCCACCATCTGAATTATTAACCGACCGACCGCTGTGCATTTCTCCTTGGAAGCCAGTTATGACATTCAGAGGTTAAAATAAAATCCTTGACTTTCTTTCTAGATGTAGGTTGTATACCTCACCTGACGTTTATGCCTCACAGATTTATAAACAAATGGGCATTTAATATTGTATTTTTAATTAACTAGGGATGATCAGAAACAAAGTTGCACCTTAAATGTTCAGTACAAGACATTTGATGTGTAACAAAAAAGTGCAACTGAGAAATAAATGTTTACATGCAAAGTTTCTGTAGCTCTGTGATGCTTCTATATTTTTCATGGTGCCATCTTCCACAACTGGAGTCATATCGCCCTCATGTGACCAAGTAAAGGAGCACAAGCTAAAAACAAAAAAATAACAAGATATTCATTTGTTTATTAAATACATTTTGTTTATTCGAGGCATACTCTGATACTGGTTTAATCTCTATACAATAATAAAAGTTATGTCGATTTTCCAGTTACCACAGAAAAGCAGCATGACTGTTTAATGTAGTGACTAACTGCATCAGCCCAACACGCTAATTCTGGCATGAAGTCACAAGACTTCCTACTGAATGTATGAAATCACTGAAACTAAAGCAAACACTTAACATATCATCAGACATAGATCAGAAATAGAAATAATGTGGAGATTATTTTAACAAGTTGATCTTTAAACAGACTAGATCCAAGATCTTAAAAAAAAAAAATAAGTTTGAGAACAAACCAGTGCATTTTGCAAGCAACTGAGGACCGTGATTGTCTGTTTGACCCAATCAGTTATAACATTAGGGACCTGGTTTGTGGATCCTTGGAACATATTTAACTATTTCCAGTCAGAGTCAGCATGTTCTGAGGTTTGTACACTATTAATGCCATACCTTGAAAATTACAAAGCAAAACAAAGATGAGAAAATCAAGACTGACGTGTGTCTCATTTCCCATTTTCTGTATTCATGGGGTAAATTAGTCTATTAGGTACAACAGGACAGGCTGCAGCACTGCATGTCAATATACTCATATCCTTTGTGACGATTATCACGTTCAGGTGTGCTTACATATTGCAGAAAATATAAATTGCCACAGATGTGTAGATATCACGAGGTTACAAAGTATTTTCTGACAAGTACATGGCCTCTGTTGTCCCATATCAATATTGTGTGCATCGGTGCCCTGGGGGCTTTTCTCCAGTTATGATGCCATTCCAAGAAAATACAACATAATTGAGTTAATATCCCATTAGTAGGCCCGAGACTAATAATCAGATTTTGGAACTATAACCAATTTGTTCTGGACATCTGAGAGCATGAATCAGAAATGTTTGTGCAGGTCATTTTGTAGTAGCAGTCTCCTGCAGGTTCTGCACCGCCTTGTAATCACGTCAATGGAGAACAGGTGACACTTGTTTACTTCCGGGTTTAGCTGCTCTCTACTCCGCTGAGCAAGGTAAGCGCGGACATGTGTTGATGTTATGTGTGTGTGTGTGCGCGCATGTTATCTCCGGTACATTTTGCAGACGCAGTTTGCGCCCAGGTGAACTGTTGCTAACTGTTGTTAGTTTGCGGCTTCAAGGTTTGCTTTCTTTCAGAAGTAGTCGCCTGGTCTCCTCATTGACTTTCTGTAGTTTTTATTATGTACTTTAGCGCGTTAATGAGGAGCTCCATTCGCACTGCTGTTTTTGTCCTTTTTCTTATTTTTGGGGACATATTTTATTGTTGACATTTACTAACAATTTAGTTAAAGAGCAAGCACTGAGAGCATATTTTTAGATAATGTATTTAAGTGATGTTTAGATTGCTTAATTTAGTCAAAGGCTCTAATTGGATGATTTAGGTAATTTGACATTTACAATAACAAACCCATCTTTTTCTTGCATGTATATCATTGTTGGTGCATTACTATCTAACAGGAGTGCCCCAACTTAGACTGTTATATGGACATATATTCAAAAATGATTTTATACCTACAGCAGTCACAATGCTCAATACGAAATCATCTGTCATCCACATTCCCTGTTTGTTTTACAATAAAAGTAAATGTTTCTTTGTTAATATTTGTGTTGCTGTGTAGAGGGTCACCAGCCTACATGAAAAGTACCTTGATATTTATCTACTTTCATCTCAACCTTGACAGAATGCCTTCTGCCTTTATTGATGCAGTGTGTGTGTGTGTGTGAGAGACAGTCAGTCAGGTGGCTGTGACATTTTCAGTGGGGTCAGAGGTCGGCCTTCAGAGCAGCAGTGACTTCAGTCAGCTGGGGAAACCTTTCCTAACAGACACAGTGGGTCTGGTTGAAAATCAGCTTTGTACAATTTTGCTCACTTCTCTTCTTTCAGTCTTCATTTTCACTTTTCTGGCCCTCCTGATTTTTCTTTTTTCTTTTCTAGTTCATGCTCCTACCATTTTCTTCTTTTTTTTTTTTCTGGCTAAGAATACTTCAGACCATTATGGACTCACTCCCCGGTGCACCGTCCACCTGCAAGTACTGAGTTGCCAACAAGATTTGTAAAACTCTTTTGTAACAGGTTCATAGCATATTGTCGTCCAAAACGTACCGCTCCATTTTAAAAGTGAAAAGTATCTAGCTCATTTGTTCAATGCGAAAAAAAAAAAAGACAAAATGGGGATATTTAACTGGTGTGAATGGAGACTTTACATTAAAAACCAAGGACAATGCTGAAGGCAAATGTCTGGCTGTACTGTAAGATTCGGATCATGCTAAACACCCTGAAAATCTTGCCCAACTTTCTATATGAAAAGGCTCAGTACAATTTTTAAATTGAACCATTCAAAGAAAGCTCAAATGATGCCCCAGACGTGATTATGAAAATGAGCTCTCAAGACTACACATTGTCCGCACAGGGGATTCTTACATCACGCAGGTCTCTTCAAGTAGGCTATCAATATTGTCTCCCTTTGCTCTTCATTTTTATGTTACGCTGAGCTTTTAAGAAACATTACATACTTGTATAACCACAGGCAGAAATGTTATTGAATTGTGGCCACAAACAAACGGATTTAGGGCAAGAAAATGACACTCGGTTCTATTCAGTGTGAACACAATGGTAACCAAATGTTGAGTAACTTTTCATTTGTATTTTTCATCAAATATAAGGTGTCCCTGGCCCACATAATATGAATAGAAATGATATATATGGGGTCAACCGTTTTGTTGCCATCATTGCATAACTTGGTAATAAAAGTGTTCGTGCGATGTAACTCACAGTAGAACAAGTAGATGGTTGTTGGAACACTGCATTGTTGGAGTAATAAAGCAAACCAGTGGCAGCCAATAGATGTAATGGAAAAATATTTTTCCCCTAATGTTATTTCATTCAAAACCGAGCTTTCACGCTAATCATTTGTAGTTTTATTTTATTAAGTCTTATTTTAGTATTAAACTGGCTAGCTGTCCCCGTCATAAAACATATATTGGTTTTGAGTGGAAACCAAAGAGGGAGATTTCAAATCGTATAATGTTTTCTGCAGTTCTCGTCTCTTATCATGCAGAAAACTATGAAAATGTTCATGGATGCAAAAAAAAGTCTTATTTAATTTTTATGTATATTCTACATATTTAGATGTTTACCCATACCAGCAGACGGCTGAAGGGATGGCAATGTAAGTTGGTTGGTTGGTCCACCACTTCAGTCCAGGCTAAAAATGTCTCGGATGGATTTTGTACAGAGATTAATGTGAGAGAACAGCTTCTGTGTAAACCCAATATACTGAGGACTAATGCCCAACAGTCTTCCAGGTCTAGTTTGGCACGAGTGATTTTAGACGTATGGTGTGAAATAGGCTGCTGCAGTCGAAGAAGTGAAATCTTGTTTTATGGGAGAATTTGTGTCAGTCAATCTAGAAAATGAGTATCCGATGGCTTCAAAGAAAATATCCAATTTAAAATATATTTGACAGGGCAATAACATAAAATGCCATCATTATGTAATTTCCCTTTAACTTAACAATATGCCAATACATCTATTGTCATCTGTACCATATGTTCATGTTTTATTGTGAACGTTATGTCATCATCAAATCCAGAGCTTTTCATTGCTGTCGGTGAATAGTGGACGTTTTGATAATGACAAAAAAATGGTCTGATTTTACCAGTTGCTTGTGTCTGCCCTTTCTGTAACATTGGTTATTTTGCTTCTAGCTAGTCTGAAAATAACTCTTGCTTTTTTGAATGTTTTTGGTAACCTGGCAACAGTAGTCAAGTGGAGAAGTGTCTGCTGCTTTCCTTGCCAATGAATGCTCTTTTCCTCTGTCTGTCCTTTCCCATTCACTCTTAATGTACAGTATGTCTGATTGAGATGAAAACCTGATGATAAATCACGTGTTCCATTGAAAAAGAACATTATGTTCCTACTTCTTTATGAGTAGTTATTCTTACAGCTATTAGATTTGGGAGATTATAAGGATGACTTCTATATTTTGTGAATGTTCTTAGTTAATATGAAACATGTATGAAATGAGCGAAAGACACATTCATATTTGTGTTGTCACTTTACCCACTTACCTGTGGGTTGTTAATATGTTACAAGAATATCATTGGAAGAGGATAATCCTGTTTTGCCATCTTAATTGTTATTTATTAGACACTCTGTGACCTGTCTACACATCGACCCTATCATAAACTACAGGAAGTTTCGATGTGGCCTATGCAGACTACTGCACAGGAAATACTTTATTGTTGTTGATGGTGATATTTCAAAAAGGAATAGTGGAAATGGATACCAGCAAATTAAAGTTCAATTTGATTAAACTATCAAAAGTGGGGGCATGGAATGTCACCTCGCTGACGGGGAAAGCAGCGGAGTTGGTGCAGGAGGTGGAGCGTTAACAAATGGATATAGTTGGGCTCACCTCCACGCATAGCACTTGTTCTGGAACCAAACTCCGGAGAGGGCCTGGACTCTAGCGTTTCTGGAGTTACCCAGGTTGAGAGGCTCAGGGTGAAGGTGGGTATACTCACGAGCCCCTAGGCTGAGCGCCGCTGTGTTGGAGTTTTCCACGGGAAACAAGAGGGTCGCCTCTTGGAAGTCTCTGACTGTTGTTTGCACTTATGCAAAGAACAGCAGCTCAGAGTAATCTGCTTTGGAGGCTGCTGGACAGACCTAGTAAACCCAAACGTGTAGTGAAGGTGTACTATAAACATCAGGCCCCTGTCCGCGAGGTCTTAAAATTTCACCTCTGGTAGAATTTTTCTAGCATCCCGAATGGGCTATGTTCAAAGCCTCCATTGTGGAAGCGGCTGCCATGAGCTATGGTCAGAAGTTCACTGGTGCCTGCCGTTGTGCCAACCTGCCTAAGAACCCACTGGTTGGGCCCTTTTTGGCTCCTCTTCAGTGTCTTGTGGAGGTCGGGTACAGTACCTGTGGAGTGGAAGACTGGGTTGGTGGTTCCCATTTTATAAAAAAGGGGGACCGGAGACCCTGGCAAGTCTGTTGGGTCATGGGTGTTTGCCCATCCAGTCTACATGTGTTTTGTGGACTTGGAGTAGGCTTACGACGGTGTCCCTCGGGGAGACCTGTGGGTAGTACTGCAGGAAAATGGGATACCGGGGTCATGAGCCATCTGGTCCTTGTATAACCAAAGTGAGAGTTGTGTCTGTATACAAAATCAAGCACGT
Organism: Anarrhichthys ocellatus; assembly: GCF_004355925.1. NCBI lineage: Eukaryota > Metazoa > Chordata > Actinopteri > Perciformes > Anarhichadidae > Anarrhichthys > Anarrhichthys ocellatus. Next base: position 5,236,354 of record NW_022280053.1, read on the forward strand.
ATCCAGTGTGTCTTGGCCTTTGCCAGGGTTGTGCCTTGTCTCTTGTTTGTGATTTTCATGGACAGGATTTATGGGCACAGCCAAGGAGTAGAGTGTGTCCAGTTTGGGGACCTCAGAATTGTGCCTGCGCTCATTGCAAATGATGTGCTTCTATTGGCTCTTTCCCACGCCTGTGAAGCGATCAGAGTCAGATCAGATGAGAGTCAGTACCTTCAAGTCTGAGGTCATGGTTCTGTCAGAACACGGTGGATTGCACCCTACAGGTTTGGAGTAAGTCACTGTCCCAAGCGAGGGAGTTCAAGTATCTCAGAGTCTTGTTCACGAGTGCGGGAAAAATGGAGCGTGAGTTGGACAGGCGGTTCAGTGCAGCATCAGCAGTGATAGGGGCATTGTACCGGACCGTTGTGGTGAAGAGGGCAATTTACAGGTCCATCTACATTCCACCCCTCAGCTATGGTCATGAGCTTTGAGTATTGACCGAAAGAATGAAATCCCGGATACAAGCATACATCTGGAGTGAACTCGGGGTAGAGCCACTACAGCTTTGCGCCAAAAGGAACCAGCTAAGGTGGTTCTGGTATCTGATCGAGATGCCTCTTGGACTCCTCTCTTTTTAGATGGTTTTTGGGTACATTCAACTGGTAATAGGCCCCGAGGTAGCCCCATAACAAGCTGAAGGGATTATATATCTCGTCTGGCCTGGGAACGCCTCGGGGTTCCCCAGGAAGAGCTGGATAGCATTGCTAGGGAGAAGGATGTCCAGTATACCCTCCTGAGCAAATAAAAAATGGATGGATGGATCAAATTATTTCACTTAAATATTGACATTCCTGAGCTTCCATAGCGTAGGCATACTGACTCAGCTTGTACTGATTATCATGCACACGTTTTGGTTTACAATGTTACATATATTAACATTAATAGGATGAATAACCGCAAAACACCAGCTTAGAATTGCAAGATGGTGATTTTTATAGCCCTTTCTGACGTATAGACAATCATCATATACAAGGATAATACAATTGCAGAGGACTTTTATTATAGATGATTAAAACATGAAACATTAGCATACAGGATGTAATTCTAATAATTAAATAAAAAAGAATGCTAATTATATATTTTCAAAAGATACTAGATTTGTCAATCCAAAATATATTTGTTTTTCTAGTACATTTGTACTATCTGCCCTCTTATATATCAACAATACATTGATAATTAAATGTGTAGGTGGTAACTGTGCACACGAATGTGAAAAAAAAGCTGTTAATGGTGACAATCAAAATCACGGGGGTGGCATTTGTTCTTCTAATTTATTTTTTCTGGATATTTTTCTCTTTTCTTATTGTGTTAACAAAACATTGGCTTATCAAATCATGCTAACAACGCATATCTGACGATGTACGTCACATTTTTAAAGGGCAGTCGAGAGAAAACAAAATGTACACCTGTGTCTGGAATGGTCTCTTCCACTATTCTGCAAGCCTCCCCTGAATGAGTCATCCAGCCAGCTCCTCATTGGATAAGACCATGCCATCCCAAGGGATTGCCTTGCAGAGGCAGAAAGGCCTTGCTTCCATTCACAGAAACATTGGTATGCCAGCCTGCTATTTCATTCACATAAAAGACTAAATATTGCATGCTTTTTGTCCTCTGCTCTTTTCCTCCTTTGTCTTTTTTGCCTCCTCTTTTGATTTGCGAGGGCCTGCCTTTTCTTCCCTGCTTCTGTGTTTGCCTCTTTTTTTTTCCTGAGGAGAGAAGGCAGACGTGCTGTTTTTTTTTTTTTTTTTTTTTTCTATATTTGCCAGGCAGGAAAGAGAGATGTTGGGAGGGACTGCAGTGCGAAATCTGCAGCAGAGTGAGAGCGGAAGCTGCTTATGAATGAGTGTCAGTCTTTCGGCTTTGCTAGATGCTCCTGAGGACATTTTACATGAATGGTGTCTGGCTGTGTGCTTTCCGCTACCGGGCAGACAAAGATGCTTCATTGCTGCTGGTTTTAAGGAGACTCGTGGGCCTTTTTTTCTGCTATCCTTTTGGTTGTTTCATTGATTCATCTGCCTGAGAAACATGTCGTTCGCACTGTGTTTTTTTTCAGTTGTGTCATTCATGTAATTCAACCTGGACCAATTGCTGGGTATTTTAGACAAGCTGTGAGATTGAATCTGCTTCCTTGTTGTGAAATGTTTTTAGTCCTTTGTTGCAAAAGACTGAATTAGTGCTTCACTTAGACACATGTTCTCAAAACAAATTTAATGGAAAAAATTTTTTATTCATTTTTGCATTAATGCCTGATTATTAATATTTTGGGCAGAAACAACACGTATTTTAAGAAGTCATGGGTTTTTGAAAGTACACAACTGAGGAGTGATGTCTGCCCATATTCTGCAGCTATTATAAATTAACACGGACATTATATTTATGATGTTGCGTATTTCCGGTCATGCTAACATTTTACTGTATTGTTGCTTTCAGTGACTTACTGTATAGATTTCTTTTACATTCATTTAGCAAAAATGAAATCTTTAGGAAACATTTAAATAGAGATTTTATTCTTGAAACAAAGACATCTGTATTTTTTTTGTTAAAAGATTCTGGCAGGATTGTGGCTATCAATTAAATGGATGCTAGTTTTCATTACTAATTTCATTTCTGTGATACGTTTATTGTGTGTATCATCCTTTTTATTTAAACTTTTATCAATTCATCAATTTAATTGCGTATAACATGAATTCAAGCTTATATTTCTCGATAATTACGTTACCAAGTTAATAAATCAAGCTCCCTCTCATTCTTAATTTCCTTTTTCTCAGAAAGACAAATGAGAAGGAAAGAATTAAAGAGAATAAATATCAGACTGGGGAATTTAAAAATTGATTGGTTCTAGTGTGCTGTAAGTGGGAGTTTTTTTTTTCTCCCTCCGACAGGAAGTGATTTACAGTGTTCAGCAAGCCTTTTGTTGAGAAGGTTTTCTCAGATCAGTGAGTCATGCTTTAGCTCTGAGCCGGCAGGCAGCAGTCAGTAGAGAGTATTTGCTCTTCCCTCGCAGTATCCGTGATCATCGACAACATAGACCTTTCTCTGTTCTTACTTTTTGGATTTTTGAGGCTAGAAATCATCAGCAGCAGCAGCATCACCACTGGAAACCAAACAAGCTGCACCACAACACTGGCAGCCTTTTAGAGACCTTTTTCCTCTCCATCCTCTTCCTCCTCTCCTTCAGTGCTGTGTTTCCATGGATTGTGTCTGTATATTTCTATCTGACGGATTGGATTGCAGCTCTGGATTTTACTGAGAGTAGATTGGACTTTGGCGACAGCAGCAGCAGCAGCAGCTCAACACAACCACCACTGTAACCTCAATAGAGAAAATTAAAGTCAGGTGGCCTGTGATTGCTAAAAGGCGTTTGCTGCCTGTACCGCTGCTGCTATGTTACAGGAGAGGGTAATCAGCACGGCTCAGCCACGTCTGCCAGCACACTTGTGAAAGAGGCAGGCTGTGCGTGTCGGTTGGTGGAGAGAGGGGAGAGAGCAAGAGAGAGAAGGGTATGCTTCACCGTACCAAATACAACCGCTTCAGGAATGAGTCAGTAACATCCGTCGATGAGCTTCTCCACGGCCTGTCCATGAACCCCAAGGTCTCGGCCACCCCCCAGTCTGCAGCCGAGACATCTTACACACCCCCGACTGAGGTCCAGCCCTCCTCCGCCACCACTGCTTCCAGCAACCCCACCAGCCACGGCTCTGACCACCTGGAAGATGGAGGCACCACCCTCTGTACCCTCATCAACAAGGTGTCCGGCCTGAAATTCAGCAACTCAGGCAGCCTGCTGGGCATCAAGGGTCTGCCCTCGGCTGTCAAGGACCTGGCTGTGTCTAAGCTGCAGGGGGGTGGGGGATCGGGCTCAGGCAGCTCCAGTGGCCCGAGTCCCAGTGCGGCGATGGCAGCAGCCTCTGGTGTGGGCGGCTCTCTGTGCAGCTCGGCCTCCCATTCGACCCCCTGCTCGCAGCTGGAGCCATCAGCCGTCAGCATGAGCAAGAAGAGCCGGCTGGACGAGCTCCCGCCCGGCGGAGAGGACTGGAATCCAGGTGGAGGTGGTGGACTGGTGATCAAACCCTCCAGAGGATGGCTCCACTCGACCGAGAAGATCTCTGGTCCAGGAGTGACATACATTGTGAAGGTTGGTAGTCTCATTTCCATTTTCTCTCCTTCTTTCCCATTCTCTCTTTTCTTTCAATGACTCAAGCTCAGCCACATGCAAGAGGAGGGTGGGGGGGGGGGGGGTAATAGTTTTAGGAGAGATGTTTTATTGGCACATAACGTGCCCTTGAGTGCGTGTATGTAGGTTGGCTACACCAGAAGGTGCAGTAGCAGCAACCAGAAAATAGACATTGAATAATTCAGGAAATACAGAGGGTTAACATTGGGCTGAAATAGAGGAAAAACCTGTGATGGCAAAACAAAAACGGTGATCATCAGTGTCATTTTGAGTGTGCTGTAAACATTTCAATTCCTACATTCCGTCTCATGTATGTGGACGCACAGCGTTATGCTTTTGTAACCATGGTGATGTGTTATTCTGTACATTGTGCGTCTCTATGAGCTCTCTGGCTGTTTTAGCTCGCACACAGTGAAATGGTGGAAATGGAGAAAAAAACAAACGCACAGTGCAAGTTTGTCTCGTTGCAGCCGTATTGTAATGTTAATGTTGTTCAGCCATCATACATAATTTAAAGCAGCACAAGTTTGCGCACAAGTAAGAGAGCTGTGAATGTCATCGTGCCAGCAGTGAGTCACTAGCATGAGGAGTGATGATGCTGAGCCCTGGCTCTTCAAGGTGTAAAGTGAATGAAGAAGCGCAAACAAACCATTTTCACTGAAACCATAACTTAGCAGTTAAGTGTGCATCTTTTTTATTGACGCAGCACATAAAATGTGGTTTTGTGGTGGCTGAATGATCATACTGGAGAGGACTGCCAGGTGACGTGTTATATTCCAAATCAAGTTACACAGCATGATTGCCATCATATGACACGTACAACTTGCCCCGAACAAAGCTGACAGTATCTGTGACCAGCGTGACATTCCATTAACTGCATTAAGGACGGCGGCGCTTATTTGTCCAGTCAATGCTGCTGAAAGCATCCACACTGAGAAGGGAAATGGGTCCGGTCGGTGCTCCCCCCCCTTCCCGCCACCCCACCCTCTGCTTTTCCTGTGGTTTGAGGTCCTGTGTGTATTGAGTTCAATGTGGTGTTATGCTCACAGCACTTTTAATTAGCGTCATGTGGTCACTCCTCGCGCATCATGCACCATTACTCTAAAGGGACATTGATTGACAGTGACACTTTTTTACTTTCGCTTTTTGCCCATGGTAACTATGTCTATATATAGAAAAGATAAACAAAACAATAACGCCCATCTTTTTTTTGCATTAGTTAGTACATTGTAATTATTTACTTCTCGTGTTTGTTCTTATTATGTGCATATTTTTCATTTTATTCAACATTACATTAACCTTTAGCTTAGTGGTATTTATGGGTAAGTGCGTTGTCCTTTTGACCCGACATATCCTGTCTAGACTGCACAGAACTGGACTGTATAATATAAGGTTTCTAATTCAACAACTGTTATGGACCATCTACACGTTTTGTTACATCTTTTCACCTGAGTGCAGCTAAATGATATGAGAGACACTTTTTCTATTTGGAAATAAACTAAATGTTTAAATTCATGAGCATAACAACAACACTCCAGTAGGCAACAACTCCAGCCGGTATGATATATGACTATGTTTCAGGTTGTTTGTTATAAAGTGTGTGTCTGTAGTTTTGCCGGTACATGTTCACCTGAAAGGATATAGAGGTTGTATTGTTACTTGGGATCAGTTATGGCCTCTTTAGAGCTGGCTTCCCATCGATGTTAATAATTAATTTGAAGTGCAGTTTTACTTTATGAACCATGTACTTGTTTGTTGTACAGCATGAGAGAAAAACATCTTCATGTTGTGCTCAGAATAGGTCTCTACCAATTTTAGAATTGTTAGATATATTTTTGTCCCTGCTGAATAGTGCACTTCAAATTCTGTGTTCTGAAAATAGAAAATGGCCCTTTTGTACAGGAAACATTTTAAGTTACTTGTTTTTCTCACCACAGTGTTTGTCATTGGATGATTGGATATTTGGTGTTCCAAAAAAACAGGATTACCAAGTTACCTTGTGGAGTTATATTGCAACCACACAAATCAAAGTGCTTTGTGTGGGACCGTTAGTCCTAACTATCACGTTCCTTCCTCATAAAACATCTGTAAAAGTGATTTTTGTTATAAAATAATTTTTAATCCAGCATTCTTTACATCCATGTTTGCTAGCAGCCTTCTTCTGTAAAAGTATCTTTTGTGCCTCACTGTCAACGACAGGCAACAGGAAGGTGTACACACTTTTGGGCATGTGTGTCGCCGTGCATGTGCACAAGATGCAACAAATCGGGGACTCTCTCAGAAAGACACTGTTCCATAGTGCTCCTCGTGGTCAAACACCATCAGGATTGGTCTCGTCAATTTTTTCCTTTCTGGAATTAGCGCCTGGTTTCTAGATATTAAGTTTTACGTTGTAGTGATTTTGTATGAAGTGAAGGAATGCAGGTATTTGGATTTCGTGAGTTTAGATTGGTAATGCAAACAAATCAGGCATATTTTCTTTCTGTACAACATTATGTGCTTGTTATGAATGTAATTTTTGACATTTTTTCTTTCCAGTACCTGGGTTGTATAGAAGTCCTTCGGTCGATGAGATCCCTGGATTTCACCACGAGATCACAAATCACTAGGTAAGGCCACACTTGCTGTTCTGACTTTTCACTTGCTTTTTTTATTTAAAGCAAATCCCAGCCATTAAATGCGGATTGTTATTGTGTGTACCCAAACATAACACACATAAGTCTGGTGCGTATTTGTTCACAATGAAGACTTAGTATAACTGTTAACTATCTAAACTGATTTATTGGAGGGTTTATTTGAATTTTAAAGTAGCAGCTGTTTTTAAAGATTTACTTAGAAACCACAAACATTCAGAAATTTTTTTTTTATACCAGGTCTGAAATATTAGATTATTGAACCAAAAACCAAATCATAAAACCCCAAATATACTAATACAAGATATTCTTTTAGGTGAAATCTGTTTTGAACCTTATAAGAATAGGAAATTACAGGTTTAATGATATATATGCTCCTACCTGGGTTTGTGTCTGTTTATAACTTGTGTACTTAAGCAGATGATTTTAGTGACTAAGAGACGACAGTGGCAACGAAAAGACCAACAGCAGAGAACAAACTTTATCAACTGTGCTATCAGTGTGAATTGGTCTGTGATCAAATGTTTTAGTGGTTAATAATTAATACATTTAGTATTAAAAACTATTTACTATTAAAACGCTTTGTTTTTCAAGGAAATCACTGCTCTCTGACATGCCTTCGCATATATAAACTTATAATTACAAGCAGAACATTAGTTCTCAGTATTAATAACGTTCAATCTGCAATAATAATAAAAAAAACATTTTTAAAACGGACAGGACTTTGATATTTTATGTATTTGGAGTACATCTAGGTTGCCTGTTATCACAATTTGTTTGCACAGAATTTTCTGTGACTCCATGTGTATCTTTGAAATCATTGACCAATGTGCAGCCAGGCACAGGCCAACAGTGAATCGGTTTGTGTCATGTCCACTTTTATGCTTGACTTCCTGAAGTCAGTCCAGACTAACGCTAGCTTGCAAAGCCACACAGCAGCAGCCTCTCTCTCTCTCTCTCTCTCTCTCTCTCTCTCTCTCCCTTACTGTGTGTATGTGCGTTTCTGTTTGCCTCTAATAAAGAAAGAGATGGACAAACGGAGAGAAAATGCTATGTCTCAAGATATTGCTATTATTAGATTTCGCTATTCTGAAAGAGCCTACTGCTGTGTGAGCTTTATCCGTGTAGCAAGGATGCAGAAATGAACGTTTCGGTCATGAAACCAAATTCACTTCTTCTCAGGGGGGAATTAGATTTTTCTGCATCAAAGCAGCTCTATCTTTAGCCACCATTTAATCCATATATTGTTGTCTTTTACATAAAAATGATGGCACGGATAAAACGGTTCACTTCACATCTGAAAGACCGTTTTAGATTTCACTCTGTAATGTGCAGCTGTATGCCAGATACAGCTGCATGGTTCCGAGAGGTGCTGTGCATTTGTAATATTCCCTATAGCACCATATAAAACACTCTACACTGGATATTGAATCTTGACTCAGGCCTCTTGTGGCCAAGGTGATTTCATTTTATGTGCAACAACCTGTAGAGTTCAGGCTCGCTGTAAATACAGTTATTTTTCTTTTAGGTAAATGTATTAATCTATTGTTTTTGAGTTTTTTTTTCCATTTATCAATGGACAACTCCATCTTCTCATGTTAATAGACAATAAATACAAAATACAAACAGATTGCAGCAACAGCTAATTATTCAATATGTTCATAAATATAGCAATGACCATATCAAATAACAGAACAAGACCGTGCATGTCAAGCCCAAAACATATATGAACTATGCATTTACTTTACATTCATCCAATATTTTATTTCCAAAGGATTCCCGAACAGTCGAGTAACTCACAAACCAGACTAATAATAGCCATAATAATAAGTGATATTATCATAAATAATACAAAGAATTGAATTATTCGATTATCACACAACAATAAGAAACCACTGAAAGAAAAGCCGCACCATCTCATGTACCCTTAAATATCTGCTAAATCTGCTAAAATCAGCTTTACTTTGTGATGATTAGTTAACTTTGGCATGCTCAACATGGTGTAACTGCTGATCAGTATGTAGCATTGTCACTGTTGGCATGATGACATTTGGCTGAGAGTTCTGCTGTGCTTATGGACAGCCTCGTAGAGCAACTAGCATGGCTGTACGCCTTTCCTTCCAAGATAACAAAAGAAAAATGTTCTTGGCAAAGTACATAATCATGAAATCTAAAAAAAAAGCCAAAATAACAGTGATTCTGGGGCTGTCTATGGTCACCATCTTGGCTTCACCCTCCTCTCGCCCTCCCTCTAGGGAAGCCATCAGCCTGGTGTGTGAGGCTGTTCCAGGGACCAAAGGAGCTCTGCGGAAGAGAAAGGTACATGGATGGACAGGGAGGGAGGGAGGGTGGGTGATGGCGTGAGCGAGCACGGGAGTTAAGCGATGCCCACACTGAGAGAGCTGGGAAAATGAATGTTAGTGAAAGGTACAGTAGAGAGAAAAAGAGGAAACAGCATTAGATATTCATTTACCCTTCCACGATCTATATATAGCATCGCCTCTGTAAGTTTCTCTCATCCTTCCTTCATGTAAAAAGAGAGGGAAAACAGAGACAGATGGAGAGAGGAAGAAATTATGAGAGAGAGAGAGAGAGATTGTACTTAGAGGAGAGAGATCAAGAGGTATGGGACTGCATGTGCGTGGGCGTAGCTCCAACCCACGATGCATAGCACACCGCGCACAGTGCTTAGTGACTCATGTAGTGCACAATATCTGTGATCAGGAGGCTGAGCGTGTGTGTGTATGTGTGCTTGTGTGCGTTTGTGTGCGAGCGCCTGTCTTCCGTGTGCATGTGCATGGTGTGTGTGTGTCCACAGTGTGTGAGGAGACTGTCTTAATGTGGGGTGTGAAATGAAGCATTACTCTGCTCTCTAGAGCTTGTTCAAATGTCAGGGAATAACAAAATCCGAACTGACTAGTTTCTCCCTCCGAATAGATTTAAGATATAAGATAATAATATAACAAATGCACTATGGTGACATCAGCTTCATACTGAGCATTTTTAATGGGGGTTGGCTAATTTTATCTGGCCTCTTTGGCTTGTCTCTTCTTTAAAATCACAACTCACAACAGTATTAACTACCCAAAACTATTATTAGATGACATTTGCATGGCCCAAACTGTAATCGATAAAAATATTCAACTGTAATGTTTTCTCTGTATACATTTGCTAGTGGTGAAATGGCAATTAAAATAGTTTGCCATTTTCAAGTTATAGCTGTTAGCAGGTTAGCTTAGCATAAAGCTTGGAATCGGGGGGGGGGGGCAAGCATGGCTCCGTCTAAAGGTAACAAAATCTAAAGCTGAACAATTAGCATGTTACATCTCATTTATTTAATTTGTACAAAATAAGTGAAACAGGATTTACAGGAGGTTATAATGTGCCAGACTGCTTTGTTGTTGGAGGCCAGTCGAGACCCCAGAAAGTCACTTTGCCCGGGCAGGAAATAGTTTGAAGATACAACTTGACTTGATTACTGAGCTTTAGAGGTGCTGGTAGTTGGCTATTGTTACATTTGGACAGTGCTAGCTGTTTTCAGGTCTGCCTGCTAACCAGCTGCTGGCTGTAGCTTCATATTCACACACACAGTGATATTGATCTTAACTCTCAGCAAGAATACAAACAATACATTTTTGAATTATTCCATTTTGATAGACTGTTTAATTGGTAAAGAAGTGACTTTGTTGCCGTAATTTGTTTTGTTTGTGTCTTCCTCTGCTCCTCTCAGCCACCGTCAAAAGCTCTGTCCAGTATCTTAGGGAAGAGCAACCTGCAGTTTGCCGGCATGTCCATCAACCTAAATATCTCCACCAGTAGCCTCAACCTGATGACCCCCGACTGCAAACAGGTCAGTGTGCAACCTTCGTAAACAATTATAGGGTGTGTGTGTGTGTGTGTGAGCTACAGTGGGTTAAAAATAAGATGCCTAAGAAAGATCCACTGAAGAAGGCCATGGGATAAGGTTTAGAACATTTACCACACATACATGTATGTGTCTCCAAGGTCAAGATTAGAGTGAATCTCCAAAGCTAATAAAAAATAAAAAAGAGGACATTTGTTTCTAAATTTAGATCCATGAGATGGCGAATGTATTTTTAGCTGTTGCTAGAGTGACAAGATTTTTTTTTTAAAATATAATTAAGGATGTCTGTTCAAGGAGGTTTATGTAATAGAAGAAAGGTTAGAGAAGGAAGAAGAGCACCAGCACATGACCTCTCCAGATGTTGCTAGAATAACCAGAGGAGGTTGGCAACCTGACTTTCCCTGTCATTTTTTTATGTTGTTACTTATAGGGGTAATGAAATAGTTTTCTATGTGGTGGGGGTGGTCAGTGGTCACAGTGTGCTTTGCCGTCTACCCCTATGTCTTTCTTGATACTGCCAGCAGATGGTGCCAAATTAGAAAATAATAAATATAATTAATAACTCTACACATAGTACATCAAACACGACAGAATAACATTTCTGATATCTTGAGTATCAGTTCCTCCGTCCCTGTTCGTTATCTCAGAGTTGTTGCTGCATTAAAATTAAACAAGTACCGACCTTCTCATCTAACTCTTGAATACTTCCAATATGGCTGCTTCACAGTGCCTTAGATACCACGCAGTTATCTCTCATTTAATTAGTGGGGAAAGGCAAAGAAATGAACCATATTCTGACATAGATTTTAAACTATGTGTGTAGAATGCATGCATGTGCCTTTGTGTGTATAAAGAGGCATTTGTAAACCCATTTCTGCTGCATAAATGTGTTCTTGACAGATCATAGCCAACCATCACATGCAGTCCATCTCCTTTGCATCAGGTGGAGACCCTGTAAGTATCTCAATGGCCTGTGTCATATTAACTTTGTCTTGTGGTAACTAAATACTACTTCATCACAAAAAGATTTGATAACCAGAAACCAGAAGATAAAAGTTGTGGTATTTTCTTTTATTTATTTTTTAGGACACAACAGATTTTGTTGCCTATGTAGCAAAGGACCCCGTTAACAGACGAGGTAGGCGTTCATTCCTTTTGATACTCCGTATAGAGCGTGTCACACGCAACATGCTCATTAAAATGTGTTGCTCCCGCCCTCGTCAGCATGTCACATCCTGGAGTGCTCTGACGGACTGGCCCAGGACGTCATCAGCACCATTGGCCAGGCCTTTGACCTTCGCTTCCAGCAGTACCTGCAGTGTCCGTCAGGCAAACTGTCCTCCTCACATGACAGGTGAGAGGTTCATGACACACTCGCACACATGTACAGCTTCACTAACACACACACTCGCACACATTTGCAGCTTTGAGTTTCATGATCAAACCATGTTTTTCCCCAGGGTATTAAACATGGAGGAGTTACCATGGACAGAGGAAGAGGAGGAGTCAGCAGAACATCCTTACTATAACAACATCCCTGGCAAGATGCCACCCCCTGGAGGCTTCATAGACACCCGGCTGACGAATCAGAATGCGGCGCCGGATGGGTGCCAGGTACAACTCAGTTCATGTGGATTAATCTCAGGAACTTGAGCAGAGTAACTTCAGTTTTCATGTGGATGGATCTCAATCTCAACAACAATTAATGTTGAGATATCAATATCGTGGTCTCCTAACTGATACCTGTGTGTCTGTGTGTCATCAGATGGGCCCATGTTCAGTAGATCAGACGTATTACCAAGGGCGGCACTGTGGAGAAAACTGGGGAGATGAAAGAAAGTCTATATTCATACAACAGGGTAAGAAAATCCAAGCTTTCCCACTACTTCAATATATGGGATATGTCTTTTGTTTCTTGCAACTTTGCAGAATGTCATCAACTCTGATTGTTTCTCCAAATGTCTACCGTAGGATCATTTGATATAAACAGTCTGCCCGAGACCAAAGGTCAGGCACAAAAAACAGGAGAGATGCCCGCGTATGTGAACACTCAGCAGATTGACGCCCAGGTGCTCGCGGCGCTCCAGGCGGAGGCGGAACATGTGACAAAGGGTATGGCAGCTGCGGCCAAAGAGAGCCCGCAGAAGGACCTGTTTGACATGAGTAAGTCCTGGTTTCTGTTGGTCATGTGATTTGAATGGCGGATTCGTTAAGATCTGTGCCGTGCTTTCAGAGTAACATTGTAATGACTTTTCTAACCAGAGTTCTTAATGATAGAGGACTCTCGGCCTATTGTTTCTCAGTGACGTCGGTGTGGCATTAATAACACCACATCAGCACGGAGACAATAGGAGGAGTGTTAATGTGCACAGCTATATTCTTTCCTCCTTTCAACTTTCACCTTGCCTTTGCTATTATTATACATAAAAGGCCCGTTTCATAAAGTTAGGTGTCACTATGTATGAAGAATTCATGACAAATTACACGCGAGCAGTGAACTATTCGAAACCGTTCTTGTATGAAGTTTGAGTGCAGGTGTTACCATCCACCTACTGTAGTTCTTTGACCGTGAACAGTCACATTTTATTTTGTTCCTCCACTAACCAACTCCAGCACTTTTATGACAGAAAGTCATAATTTATTGATATTGGATACAGATTATTGCACAATACAATGTGGAAAAATCCAGTTCTTTGACTTCTAAAGTTATTGAATGAGTAATGAATTTCAGTACTATTTATAAGATTATTAAATAGTTATATTCAATATAGTTTTGGAGAAGAGAAAGAGAAACCCAATGTACTTTTAGTAAAGCACAAGTAGAAGTATATTTACATATTCAGCACATCATCATCTTCTGCTCTGTTTTTGATAAATCCCTCCTTCTTGAGCTGCTTTGCATTTCACGGTGTTCTTTCTTTCGGTTATGTTTCTTTATACAATGTGTGTTCAAGCAACACCACAGTGCTTTTGCTTGCTTTATTCCATCTGGCCTAAACCGAAGAAATAGAATATTTATTTAATGTGATGCAATATCCTTGAAATGCGATGTTTGTCCAGGATATGAAACCGTTTACCAACGAGATGTCAGTTAGTGTAGAAAGACAGTTTTGATAAGGAAAGCAAAGGTCAGGATTCTTTTCAGTGTCACCATAATTCAAATGCATATGTTTATCCATAAAAAAAAAATAAATAAAAACCTGCATTGTTTACATCCAGTGAGAAATGAAGACACTGTTCTTAAGTTTAAGCACTGATGACTTTGTGTTTCAGACACATGTTTAGGTTCTCAACTATTAGAGTAGCTGATATCATGGATGAGCATAGTTTACAAATCTAGACAGCTGAGTGATGTCAAGGTAAAACTTTCGCAAGCGATATCTGTCCTCTGTTAATTCATCGTTGTGGCACTGCCCCTCGCCTCTACCAGAGCCCTTCGAGGATGCCATTCAGTCCCAGTCCCATCCGTCGTCCCAGGGGCCAGCCCAGTGCCAGGTGGTCTCCGGTCTCCACAAGGCAGCATCCGTGGACAACTCGAGCCCTCTTCTCGTGCGCTCGGTGGCCTTCCGGGCGCAGGAGGAGCTGGAGGGCCAGACGTGGTACCATGGCAAAATGAGCCGCCGGGACGCTGAACAGCTGCTGAAAGAAGACGGGGACTTCCTGGTTCGTAAGAGCACGACCAACCCAGGGTCCTATGTACTGACGGGCATGCACAATGGACTCACCAAACACCTGCTGCTGGTGGACCCTGAGGGCACGGTAAGACGGCGGTTAAAGGACATGTAGAGTGTTTCAGGGAGATAACTATAGAAGGAGAGAAAGAAAAACTCAACTTAAATGAAACTCCTTATTAGGCCACAACTGACATTTAACATCTCTGTCTCTTTTTCAAAGGTACGGACAAAAGATCATATATTTGACAGCATTAGCCATCTTATTGGCCATCATCGGGACAACAATCTGCCGATTGTGTCAGCTGGGACTGAACTGTGTCTCCTACAGCCTGTTGGAAGGAAACAATGATGCCTGCAATGCCTGGTGGGGAATGGGAAGCTCTGAACAGTCTCTCCTACCACTCTGAAACTTGAAGGGGAAACATGAAGAGGAGATGCTTGAAGGCTCCATGCGCTGACAGTGTTGTTGGGGAAATTGGCCCGTGGTTATTTACTGGAAGCACTGGAAGACGCAAGATTTGTTGAAGATGAAAAAACAAATATTTATAGAACTGTTATTATTTTGTTGTGATGACTGAAATGCTATATTTTTGAGAAGACATAGGTGCATTTGGACATAATATCTTGATTTGGTGTTTTAAAAGATTTAAAAAAAAAAGACAATTGTTCTTGTAGTTTAGATGAAGTGCAAATCAAACCTCAAAGAGGTGTTAACAAGAGTATTTTAGAATAAAAATCTGAAATTTTAGTTTTGTCTGTCAAGCACAACCACATTTCTACAGAAGCCGTTGGCTAACAGGTCGAGGAAACGAAAACAAATGCTGTTTATAATGAATTACTTGAGGAAGAATTTCCTTTAATCTCACCAATAGCGTGACGGCTCACTCTAATAGTCACTATATGAAATCTGCTTTTATTGGGGAAACTGAATGTGTTTTGCTTTGCAGTAGTCACAAAGTGTTGGGGTACAAACGGACATCCTTCATAGTGCTATCAATGGCTTTAAAGAAACTTTTTTTTATGAAGTATTTTCTCGTGTCACTGCAGTCGCATGACTTAAAATCAACTGTTCTTGTGGACATTGTTCGTAGACCTTGATACCCTTTATTTGGAAGAGGCGCTTGTGTATGCTGACACTGTAAAAATAGTTATGCTTTTAAACCAGTGATTATTTCTGAGTTGGGTTTCTCTGGTGTGTAGTAAATTATTAGTTTTTTAATTATTAGTCATGCAAATGGATATTCTCACATTCTTAATTAGCACTTTCTGCTTTTTTTTTTTTTTTTTAAGTGAACTTTTAAAAGTTATTATTTGAATGACCACAAATTAATAGCACAATCAGAAAGTCGGATCATCTGCGTCAGTTGTACCGAGATGAATTATCAATGTGTTGAGATGTAATTAACACTTTTTACTGAAGAGGCTGAATTAGACAAACACAGTGTGCACTCCATATACAGAATTAAATGTTTAATATTGGATCACCTTCACTTATTGATGTTAAGCAAACAGATTTTTTTTTCTCAGTGTGCTGATGTCTTACGGCAAGACTACTGTACTGCCACTAGATGTCACCACAGAAATACTTGTTTACCCCGTCCCACTCACTTCAATCACCTTGTGTTTTTACTTATTAGCAGCAAAAGATGCTGTCTTTGTATCACTTTAAGTATAGTACACAGGGAAATACGTTATTGCCTAACAGGTCAGAGTTCATTTGCATTTTGCAGTCCACTGTACACAATCATTCCTCAGAACAGTTTACTGTAATTAGTGTTCTACATTGTTTTTGTAGAGTGGGAATCAAACATTTGAAATGGCTAATAGAAATAGTACACAGATTTTTAAAATGCTCACATCCTTACTGTTGTCAGTTCTCTGATGGATACCAAATGAATGGGGCATTGTATTTGATATGCACTGGACCACTTCAATTGAACCAAAATCAGCATGTGTTCAATGAGTTTGACAAGACAGATGCAATGTAATATAACATGCCTGTATTTTGCTGCAAGAGGGAGTGTACAGTACATGCATCTCACGACAACACATGTTTTAGCAAAGAGCCGTATTTGGGATTGTTCTGAAAACATCCACCACCAGCTTAATTTTGGTTTAAGCCGATAAGACTCTCCTTGATTCCTTGTGTCCTTCTGAGCAGAGCGCACTAGAGGAAGAACATATTGGATTCCTTTTTTAGAGGAAGGTGTGAAGAAAAGGGCACAAAGAATCATTGATTTCACTTTTGTTGACCGTAATCCACCATTAACTTTTAGTCTAATTCTTTGTGACATAATTTCATCAAATCTAATATCTTGGGAGAAGAAATGATGTGCTAAATACAAAAATAAAAACGGCACTAATATCAAGAATTCTTTTGAGATTAGTATTTATTTCTGACGGGCAAATTTGTAGAATCACCTGGGCAAAATGTGCAAAGTTTTGAACAAAGGAATATATATATGAATATATATATATATATATATATTATAATAATAATAATAATAATATAATATATATCATATATAAGCAGGAACAACTCCATACTTGAATCTCTCTGATAATGTGATGATTTGCTGTGTGGCATAAAGAAATTATACAACCAAACATGCTGGGACACAAAAAGAACATGGCTTCTTTCTAGATTTCTGTTGATGAAAATGTGCCTTTTATTTGTACAAATGGTGTTTTTATTTCTCTTTTCTCTCTCTTTAAAGTGCAATAGCTGATCTTCAATGGGGCATGCCTGTTCACTAGAGGTTGTGTTTTGCCCTGCTGTGTGTTGCTGCTTGAGACTACCGTTTTCTCTCTCTATCTGTCTCTTTCTCTCCCTCCCTCCCTCCCTCCCTCCCTCTCTATTATATATTATAAATGTATCATTTCCAGATTCTAAATATAAATCTTTGTCGGAGGGAATCACAAAGAAACTCACTATTTTGGAACAGGTATAGTTAAAAAAAAAAAAAAAAAAAAAAGGAAATAAAAACAAAAAAGTCCAAATGATGTTTACAGATTTAATCTTTTGGTTGTATGGGTTTATCATTATTCTGTGTGACTGTTGGCAATAAAACCGTGAATGTGTAGAATCTCTGTTGCATCTGCTGTAATAATCAACAACATATTTCAGTTTCTGGAAGATGCAGTTTAAGCCACAGTGGTTAATCCAAGTTATTAAAAAAAATGTTTTCTCACCAATTTATCGAGATATTTTGCCATACAGATAGCTTTTAACAATGGAATGTTTTTGGTATTGAAAGAATAGAAAACAAGATATAAACTATTATTCTGGATGATCCACAGAACACACTTTTCTTTTCAGGAACAGTAGTTCCTGTGAAAACTGTTCACAGTCAGGCCTTTGGATTATTAACATGGATGCTGTGTCTGGAAAGAGATGTTGGTGTTGAATACCTTTAAGTTATTTTACAAAGCTGTGAGCAACACAAACAACAATCCATTCACCTCCATTATATTGTGGTGGCTGCAGAAATCCCAAAAGCGGGTAACTCTAAACCTAGACGTAAACAAAACGACCTGCTTGGCCGGATACCACTAAGTGAGAAAATAACACACATTTGTTCGTAATTTGCGTGAATCAACCTAGACGTTATTTTCCTCAAAGGAACAAGGAAGACAGTGCACATAACAAGGACAGAACTGCACTACCGGAAACACCAGGTTTATTGTGTCAAAGCTAATACTTTTGTATCACATAGATAGCTGCATGTACAGTAGTGAACTACTTCCATTTCACACGCTGCATTCACACATGCCTCTTCCTTCAGTTTACCGGCTTCATGCTTTTAAAGTTGATCGTGTTGACTTCTGGAATAATCTGATAAAACACAGACGCTCACAACGACTTCATTTTGGTACTAAAATGAGGATTGAAGAGATTCTGTACTTATCATGCAGCCTGTTATAAAAAATATCTAGTCAGCATTAAGGATATTAACTACCATTGTTAACCAGCAGATGGAGCCCCGGTATCACTTTAAAGC
The DNA here is from genome assembly GCF_004355925.1 of Anarrhichthys ocellatus. Classification (NCBI taxonomy): domain Eukaryota; kingdom Metazoa; phylum Chordata; class Actinopteri; order Perciformes; family Anarhichadidae; genus Anarrhichthys; species Anarrhichthys ocellatus. The sequence continues at coordinate 5,254,740 of NW_022280053.1, forward strand.
TACTGATGTTGAATAAACAGCATCCATTCATTATTTGTAGTGATAACAGATGTTCTTTCTTTATGAACAAGATGCTGCTGATATAATGAAAAGAGTAGCACGTTTGACTCTCCAGCATTTTACCTCCTTTACATCACATATACAATTTATAATGCCATTACTTCTGAGTAAATACAAAATTACAGAATAGACTGCATAGAATAATAAATAACTTCCATTGTTTGTCATTACAGTAAATTTTGTCTACATTCTTCATTACATTATTTCGCAGAACTATAATTGCACTTTAATTCATGGCAGGTGATTTTTCTATTTATTTTTTTTGTCTTGGATTGCCACATCTGTAACCACAGAGGTATAGTTACAGATGTGTTGAAGGTTAAGAGTACCATTCATTCGCAAATCGTCATTGTCCTGTGAAAACCTCATACCTCCAAAATGCCCACTATGCATGACAAAAGAAAAAACCTTTTCAGCCGTGTGACGCTGCATTTCTTTTATAATACAACACTGTTTTAGACGGTTTAGCTTCTCAACCAATAAAGAGTTTATCCTTCAGGTAACTGTAAAACTGACCAAATTTGGAGGTACGTGCTTCTCACTGGACGGTGATGAAATATGACCTGTACTTCACAAAGAGGTGGTATTGATTGTGCTCGTCGAACATATTGGCCTAACGCATTGATCCGTCCAATGCCAAACTTTGGATGATGCAGATATATCACTAACAAGCACAAAGGAGAAACCACTGCCCTGCAGTCTAAGAAATCCTTCATTCTCAAATCGATCACAACTCAAATTCCCTTTTGTCCCCAGTTAACTGCACAAGCCCACGAGCTCACACGTTGGGACAACCCTCAACTTCCAACTGTTCGTGTCATGTTCCCTTTGTTCAGTCTTTCCCGTCACTCTCAATGACGGCATGAGACGCACCTCCTGTCACCACTGACACCTCCGTCTCCCGTCCCTTCTCCGGCTCCGCCCGCCTGACGCTCTGCTGGTTCTGGTTGGGGTTGTTCTGGCTGCTCCACGACTTGCTCCTGCTGCGGCTGGGCTCCAGAGACTGCCTGTTCCCGCTGCCGGTCGTGGAGGCCTTCCCCCTGTAGCAAACGCCACACACCAGGCCCAGGAAGGCCCGTCTCATCTCGCGGCTGGCCAGGGTGTAAATGACCGGGTTCATGGCCGAGTTGAGCACGGCCAGGCCGATGAACCAGTCGGCCTTGTAGAGGATGGGGCAACGCTGCTCACAAGCCACGTCCACCAGGAGCAGGATGAAGATGGGCGTCCAGCAGGCGATGAAGACCCCGACTACGATGATGACGGTGCGCAGCAGGGACATTGCATGCTCAGAGTTCCTGTTCTTGCTCACTTTTTGGCTGCTGGACTTAACCAGGATGTAGATGCGGGCATAGAGGACCGACATGGCTAAGAGCAAAAGCATGAACACTGTGATACAAAAAGCCACATATTTCTTGGTGTAGAGAGGGAGAACCGTGGAGCAATCGGGGAGGTTGTCCAGGCAGTTCCAGCCGAGAATAGGCAAAGCCCCAAGAGTTATGGCGATCAGCCAGCAGGTCCCTATCAGCAGAAACACCCTGTAGTTCTTATTGGCGTCATAAGGCCTCATTTTGATCATAGTCAGGTGTCGCTCTATGGCAATAGCCAGGAGGCTGAAAATAGAGGCGCCCAGTGCTACAAACATGCTTCCCTCTCTGGCGAACCAGAGAGCGGGGGAGAGCTGCAGGGTCTTCTCTCCTGACAGGAGCAGGTTGACCAGGTAAGCGACTCCAGCCAGCATGTCGCACAGCGCCAGGTTGCCGATGAAGAAGTACATGCGGTTGTGGAACCTGTGGTTTCTCCATATGGCCACCAGCACGGTGAGGTTCTCCAGGACGATGAAGCTGCATATGACGAGGAACACGATGGTTTTGGTGTCCAGGGCGCCGGGGCTTGTGCCGGTGGTCGGCCGGTGGTCCAGCTTCCCCGTGTAGTTGTAGTGGAGGTATATCTGAGGGTTGATCATCTTCAAAGCGCCGGCTGCTGACACTGGATGTCAGAAGTGAGCAAGGAGTCCAGTGTCAGCAGATCCACCGTGTTCAGCTGCGGTGGGAGACGTGGAGGAATGTGGGCGTTATTACAGAAAGCAGCCACGTTTATAGTTCAATTTATTATATTTGTCCAACAATACAGAAATGTATGGTTTTATCTGATAGATTTTAACACTATAATCTAGTTTTCTTCATTCTCATGGAAACAAGGGAAGCAAATGCCTGCAAGAAACTTTTTCAAACATGCAGTCTAAACCTTAAAATACACCGTGATGCTGTTTGTTTATTTACATAGGAATCTTGGACCATTGCCCGAACTACCAGGGACTCATTTAAAAATACAAAGTCATCCTATATCTCGGCTTTTTAGACATTCATTTAGCTTCATTTTTTTTTTATTAAAGTCATACACTGCAGACATCATGGATTTCACTTTAAACCGTTCAGCTAATTAGTTTTTTTTTTTTTTTGTTTTTGGTGCGAAATAGTCTTCCCAGCTGACCGCCTTAACTCAACTTACCGTGGGATGCTCGCAGTCAGGGTCTAGTTGAGAGTGAAACGCGCACTGGAAGACATACATTTCATTGCTGAGTTGTCGATTGTCCGCGCGACCCAGATTTGATGTTGAACTTTAATTCCTTCTGCCTCGGCTCAGTGGAAGAGAGCAGCTCCTCATCTTTCACTGATCTCTAAACTCCGGAGCCGTTGTCGACGGTTGGCTGGAAGTCACTCCCCTCCTTCTCCCTCCTTCAACCCGGGCAGGCAGAGCAGGGGCGGGTGTGGGGTCAGTTCATGAAGCAGAGCCAGGAGCTAGAACTTATATATACAGTCTATGGTGGAAACTCAAGACGTTTTTAAGTTATGTTGCACTAATATTGTCCCAGACATGTAGGATAAAAGTACAATATATATAATACGTTTCAGAGTCCTTAAGGTAGAATTTCCATATTTATTTAATTCGAGTTTTGCTGAAATATATGTATTTTTTTGTATGTTTGGTGGACATTAGAAACACATATTGTTATCATTTGAGTTTGTGAATGCGAAGGTTTAAGGTAGCTTAATTGCCTGCTTGATTGTTTGATTCATTTTAAATATTTAGCTATCTTATACAAGCAAAATAGTTAGATCTAAAATTCTATCCCACTAGCTATCTGACTAGATATAGAGAAAGATAGAAAGATGGAGAATACACAGATACAGTAGATTAATTGATCAACACTTTTTAGAACAACTACTGGACTTGAATAAAAAACAAACAGAGAATATAGACTTAATTTAAAGCCCATACTCTCTATTGATAAGTGCACAGTAATATAATATGTTCAGCAATGCAACAAAAGCCTCGTCCCCATAGATTTACTTACACACCATCAATTCAGCTTACTTTCACCTAGCCTAGTCAGTAGAAATTCATTTTCTTTTTTTCCTGCTGTGTTGTTTTCTGGACACGCAAAAAGTGAAAGAGCAAGGATACAATAAACTGTACGAGTTTAGGTTGCGATGACTGCAGCCCATCCTTTGTTCTGGTCCTTCTCTTGTGACCTCATATCCAGGAAGGATGGGCAGGGCTTGCAGCAAGGAGAGGGACTCATAGAGTCTGAGAGGCAGCAAGACAGATGATGACTCTCTCAAATAGATGTGACGGGGTGGAATCTACACTGCAGAGATTTTTAAGAAAAGCTCAACATAAAAATGCCCAAAACGTGACTACAACAATAAACCTTATTTTAAAACTTGAGCAGTCATGAGCACTGTGCCCTGTATTTGTGCACTATGCCTCAAACGCTAAGAATCTTACTGCTTCACTTTAAACAGTGCCACACATTTAACTGCTTCCACTTTTCCCAAAACCAAGCACATATTGTACTGTGTCGCAGACCAACTCATTAAAGATAGATCTCTTCCAGTGTCTGTGGTTATTAACCCAGAGGAATGTTTTGTGTGGTAGAATAAACAGCTGTGGTCTGGCATTGGTCCATTAGCATTGTTACAGTCGCAATTCTCAGTCATTTCCTGGAAGTTGCACTGTGCCAGCAGCAATGGGAAAATCTCAGGAAAATAAAGCCAAATAGCTACTCTGGACCCGCAGCAAATCTGGGACCAATCACAGAGTGGGTCGACGTAAAGGCAGCTGGATTAACAGACCGGCAACATGGTTGGAAAAACCTTGGTTTTTTTTCGGCAAAACTACAGGGATGTGGGGCTCGCATCTGCATTTACATAAACTTTGAGCCAAATATGAAACCATCAGCAAGTCCAACCCCATAATATGTGGTTAGAGTGAGTCTATGTCTATGTGTATTCATAGACTACTGAAGAGGAGCATGGGTGGAGGGTTTTCACTTTTGCAGGACCACCCTCACTACTTTATAAGCAACCACTTCTTTGGTTTAAGTGACGCTGAATTTTCCTGTCATCTTTGTCAGCAGGACAGTAATTAAAGCTGTCTGCCATTATCCAGCATCGGGTGCTGTACTTCAGTGCTGTAAATCAGCAATGCACCGTACGTGTGATTTCCTGCTATTATAATGCTATATTATTTAAGTATAAACCTACAAGCTGCAACCCCTCATTTGAAAGTATACTGTACAATAAAACTGTTTAGCCAGCTGGTAAAGCCATTCCTCAGGGAAAGTTTCCACTGCTCAGCTACAGCCTGCCCTGGACCTTAGAACCGTTTCTGTGTGACATTGTCAGTGGTTGGAAGAAGTATTCACATGCTCTATTCAATAAAAGTAGCAATCAAACAGAACTTTTATCAGCAAAATGTACTTAAAGAGCTAATTATGCAGCAGAATGTCCACTGTCAATAGTATATTATTATATATTACAATATCTTATTGTTGGTATTCATATATTAACATATAATCAGCAGTTTAATGTTGCAGCTGGGCAAAGTTGAGCTACTTTATACACTTGGATATTTGTCTGAAATGTATTCAGTAGAAGCATGAAGTAGCATGCAATGAAAATACTTAATTAAAGCATAAATACCTGAGTGAATGTACTTGTGACTTTGCATCGCTGGACATTGTTTGCTGTTGACTAAAATAAAATACAACAGAATATGAATATGAGCTATTTAACATATATATATATTTTTAACTTAATGTGCATGATGTGCTTGCTGTCTGTAGATATAAAGCATTTAACTAAGTTCCCTTGACTCAGGAGATGAGCATATCAGAATATTCATTATTAATCATAACGCAATATAAAAGCAGTGCTTACAAAAAGTATTCTAACAACATTCATAATTGATTATAGTGCAGTTTATAACACTAGTGGCATAATAGCCTCTCATCCAAAGCAGATAACCTGTGGTTAAATGAGAATTCCCGGATAGAATATAAAGATAAGGACCTTTGTGTAAGCACATTACTAAATGTTGGCCGGCATCACTGTAGCCACTACTTTGCCAGCGCTTGCCTTGTTCGAGCTTCCGACCCTTCAAAGGAGTGCAAGAGCTGGGGTCAAAGCCGTGGGCAGTGGGCACATCCATGTGCAATTACATGAAAACCCTGCCTTTAATTTCACCCTCGCCATTTTGAGGCAAAACACACCCCGAGAGCCTGGGCTACAAATCTGAGGCGGACAGTCCCCTCCTGCCCTGTGGCTTTGTGGCGGCAGTATTTCTAGGCACGGCGGTTCTCTTGCATGCAACTCAACAGAACAAGGCCTCGGAGACGTAACTCAGGAACAATTTCAGCTGCGGCACAGTTTAGTCTAGGATCTGCCAACTTCAGAAGGCCACACAAACAGAAATAGGTCTTTTCGTTCTGTCACTTTTGCTGCAGGGATATTTAGTGCTCTTACCTCTAGTTCTTACACCGTTAAGTGATCTCTGTCCATTAAATGTATGCTTGTACGGTAATGTCGGCCAGTTTGACATTGGATAGACTGTTAAGGAGCTACTGTACTATTATTGAAGTCAGGCTTGTTGGCAGAGCTGAAATAAAACCATCCGATTAATCTCTCAGCTGGAAACAAATGAAATGGAAAATTAAAAACTCTGCACTTAACACGGAACATGGAAAAAAAACCAGAAGCCATAGTTTTTCTGTTGTAGACTCACACGAGGGCTTCCGTGATAATTGCATGGTTCCCAGCCAAGGTTACTAACTGCTCGGCTGCATGTTTGCACACATCATATTTTCCTCATGCATGCATATGACAACAAATGATCAAACATTTGAATAAAGAACCATCACCAACTCTTAATCAACCGTGTGTGGATTTTTGCTGTGATGGCATCTCGAATTCTTCGGGTACCACTGTCTAATTATATATATGAATATATATACATACATACATTATCTGTAACTGGAGCCGATCCCAGCTGACATTTGGCGAAGGCAGAGTACACACTGGACAGGTCGCCAGACACATAGAGGCAGTCAGCCATCTACGGGCACTTACGTGTCACCAACCATCGTTGGCATGTGTTTTTCCTCTCTGTTTTGTTTTGATATACGTATGAATGTTAATGTCATTAATACAGGGTTTTAATAATCAAGTAGGCAGTTGTTGGTGTTAATCTGATGCATTTATTTCAGTTTATACGGCTCAATGTTTCGGCAAACAGCCTCCATCAAGATAAGAACTACAGTCACCGGACTGGCATTGAGACCAAATAAAATCAACTGAAGGCCAATCGAAGGCCGAACACATGTCGTCATTATCAGGTAAACAAGCATCAAAAGAGAACACATCCTATATTCAAATTAGAGAAAGAATTTACAAAATATAACATAAAATGTAACATAAATAAAGCTTTAATTAAATACTAAAAGTCAAATGAAGTCACTTTGTAAAAAATAACATAAGAAAAAATGGTCTAACCAGCCAGCCAAAAAGTTGTTCTTATTAATGACTTATAACGGAAAAATAAAAGATGACTTATAAAGCATTACTAAAGTAATTAGTTACAAATTAGAAACAAAAATGTGTTGTGCTTGGTACAATCGGCAGTATGTGCTCCTTTCAGCCCATTCATTCTGTCTATGAGTGATTTTGTTGAAGGAATGTCATCTTGTATTTAGACGAAGTAGAAAGTAGTAGAATAGGGAAGTGGTTTATCGCAGTAAAATTTTCTATGACACTGTTTTAGCTTTCTGGGGAACTCCATCTTACAGCTGTACTCAGAACAAAAGTAAAGTTTGATCGGTCAGAAGGATTTTGAGACTTTTCACAGCAGTTGATCAAATTGTAAATGCAGCTGCTGGTATTTATTTTAACACCGTCTTGACCTCATGTCGAGACTTTATTTTTTTGCCCCGATGAGTGGTCAGTCAGGCTACTACGCCATAACTGCATTAGGTAAGGAGCAAAACCGTTTCCTTTTAGTTGGAGTGCAATTGCGTTGGCCTTCCAGACAGTTAATGTGAGTGTGCAGCAGTAGTCCATTTATCACAAGGTTGGGCTTTTCTCTCTCAGGCCCATTAGGTCTGCAGTGTACGCAGAGCTTGTTGTATTGATGTCCAGCAGTCATTGGTCATTGCCTGACTTACTGCTGAATGGATGGCCATTACATTATCATTAACCAGAGAGGAGTCTGGAGTCTTTGGAGCCGTAGGCAAAGTTCATATATAACCCAAAATATCAATGTCTTACATGCTTTATATTTATTGATCTTTCATTAAACTGCGTCATCATAACTCCTCCAGTCCTTTTCCTTATTACATGACTTAAACTAAACATATATATACAATGTATAATATAAAAATAAACACATGAGAACTGTTTTAAAAAGCTGCAAAGGAAAATTCTATTTTATATTCTATTAACAAAAACAAAATAAGGTTTTATTTTCACAGTTTCAGCAATGATTCAAGCGGCTCCTCTTTAACCTCATCATCTAAATTCGTGGCAGTAGGTGGCAAACCTACAGCTGCGCTTTCACTTTGACTCCTCTGCAGCCTTTGCTGATGCAGAGGAAAAACTCATATTGTTATTTTAACCGAATAAAAAGCTAATGTTGTCCGTAGGTGTTATCATAGGACAAACCATCTTTTTAAAGTACCTTCACAAACGAGGCTCTAAAACAGTTGTTAAACACTTAGATATTTAAACTACAATACAATGGTGGCAATTTAAACAGTTCTCTCGTATAAGACTTTAAGCTTTTAAATCAGTACCTACTTATGAAGCCAAGCAAAACTAATATTTCAAGAGTTCAGCTCTCACTTTGCAGGTGAGCAAATACTTGGAAGCCACATACATTTGTTTTCTTGGCTTAAAATACATCACAAGTTGATGTTTCTTTCATCGCTGCTGTTTATTTTTCATTAATTTCTTTAGTGCTATAACCATGAAAGCATATTTAAAATCAGTTATGTCTGAAATATACCAATGCACGCCTTGTTTACTGCGCTCATGCTTATCTGCACAAGTCAGACAACATTAGTTCCAAGTAATAACATTATCTAAAGTAGATTTTCTGTTGGATAAATGTCCTGTATCATTTATGTTCACTGGACACTGAGGTGTTGAAACACCATGGTAGGTGTTGCTTTTCTATGTCTGCGTTCATGTCTCACAGCATCATCAGAATAATGTGTATTTTTCATTTAAGATCAATCATATGACTCGTATGATTTCGCCTGACTCTGCTCAAGAGAGAAAATAATCTTTGTTATCTGTTTGCTTCCTGTTGGTGGAATCAATAAAACTGCTCCTGAGCTAAATTACTAAGATGCATAGTAAGTGTACAGGAAACCATTAAAGCTGCCCTGATTAAATGTAGGTGCACATTAGGCTGTACTACAAACTCCTGCTGGTAATGGGTGCGCATGCCAGATGCATGCATGCCAGTATGTGCACCTTGAGTACCAGATGAGTTGAGCATTGAGCTGGCTCTACAGCTGCTCCTGAAATATAAAAACCATATGAGAACAAGGGAGACACACAAAGCATATGATGCACAGGTTGGATGAAATGGGTCACCAAAATAATGACATATTCACCACCATAAAGGCTTTTTAACTTTTGTGCTTCAATGAATGAATTCCCCTCTCACCTTTGTGGTGAAAATGGTGTAGAACACGTACACAAATCCTGTCCGACGGTTCAGTTTCTCAAGCCACATTTCCTGCAGCTGCTGCGGGGTGTTTCTTTCAAAAGAAAATGGATGAAGAGATGCGATACTGACCACAAGACATTGGTTACATCTGGCAACAAGAGCTTTGTAAAATAATATGCAATATATGTATAATATTACGACCAACATACACCCTGATATCTGACAGTGTTTCTTTATTCTTTTGAAAAAAATCAAATTGTAGCCATGCCATGAGATTAGGCCTAGTTCCCTTAAAGAGAACAATACTTCACGTAGTAATGTCACTTATTGTGACTTAATCACATTGTTAAAAATAGATGTGAAGAAACTATGAAAGCAGAATCAGTCCTCATGGAGACATTCACTTTGTTGTGATGTTTCCTAGTAAATGAATGTGTGCTGAGGGATTTGTCATGATTCAGTCCCACATTTAAGGAGACTTGACCTTACAGGTGAAAATGCTTTGTATAGTAAACCCTCACAGCTGTGTATCCCTTTCCCCAAACTGTATACATATTTCATAAGAGGCCATATGACCGGTGCCTTCCTGACTCTGGCCATCTCAGAGCACACACATACACACACACACACACACACACACACACACACACACACACTTTACTTCAGTCAGTCAATGACGACTGCAGAAGGACCGTCTTGGAGTGATTGTGTTGTGCTGACGAACAAAAGACTGTCTGCAGCTGAGAGAGATGCACTTTCTGTGGTGAGATTCTCGTAATGTAAGGTCTTGCTTGGAGCAGCGTTATCTGTAATGTCTTAAAATAATCAAGGACCTTTCTGTGAAGTCAAAAAGCCACAAGAGACAGGAAGTTTAAATGTACTTCCTGTCTATAACAATTTGATCTGTTACTCCTGCAAGAACGTAATTCATATACACTTGCAGGCAGTCATTGCTAACTCACTTTCTAATGTTTTTAACAGTTAGAGATACGCGAAAACTGTTTTAAAAGTCGCTATCTGTTTTGTTCCCCTAAAACAACAGTATCAAATTCCCTACCCGTCAAAACTAACCTTAATTATTTCTCTAAAAACCCACTGGATGCTCACTTAGTGGAGCATTAAGCAGGTATCTCCCTTAGGAGTTGGTGGAGACCAAAACAGAGCTATAAGGAGAGTGAATATTGGACTTACATTTGCCCAGTGGCCAGGAACACAACTCCAAAATGAATGATGGTATTGTTACTTTTTCACTGGATGTGTAAATAACATAACTGTTTGTTAACAAGTTTGCCAAATCAACTTTTTCAAGACTGCTGCGATTATGCTGATTTCAGTATTTACTGATTTGTAAGGTTAGCCTCTTTTCAGGTACATTTATGTATTCATTTAACAGTTTCAGTATCTGTTACCTTAGAATGAGCCATTTATATCTACATACGGAGCGGGTCCTCTTAACGGAGCCGGCCGCCTTGTTTCTACAGTAGCCCAGAACGGACAAACCAAACTCTAGCTCTAAATTGCCATTCACGTTTTTGCGTAGTTCTGCTACACACGGAGACGTTTCAGTTGGTTGCAATCTGCAACCTCACTACCAGATACCGCCAAATACTAAACACACACACACACTACACTTTTAACATTACAATTTTTCGAAAAACACACATTTTACTGGGGACCCCCTCAAATGACCACCTGTCACTACATTGAAAACCTATCAACATCACTGGTGACCTCTTTTTATGTAACCACTGTATAATCCCACACAAATGAATTCTTTGAGTAATATTAATACTGTAGTCTTCCATCAGCACTTAAATATTTGGGGTGCTCAATACATTTAGAGCTGCTTACATGGATGTCAGTGAGCTGCTTTATAATTATGTCATACACATCGTTCCTGTTCAGATCTTGTATCAGACAGACTGTCGCTTTTCCAAGGCCCTTTGTTTTGAAGTGGTTTCCTCATCAGCCCCTCAGACCCCACAGAGAACATCAGACCCTGAGACCTCCAGCAGTCCCTCTGGTCTAACTAGCTGCATTGTGTAGCTGCATTGTCACACGACTTCCTCAGAGGATGTCCATTAGAAACACTTTGTGCGTGCAAGCATAATGCGCACACACACACACACACACACACACACACACACACACAAAACCAGACCCAGAAAGGACTGTTATGTGTACCAACATGGGCCTTCGAGGGTCATCAGGGTGGTGACAAAGAGGAACCCAGACAGCACTGCAGGTTAATATGTCAGGAAGTCACACCTCAGGAGGGTTGGGGTTCAGGAAGTCACACACACACACACACACACACACACACACACAATCCCCACAGTCCCCAATGTGTGTTTCGTGCACGACGACACCTGAACTACAGGTGGCAGCAACCGAGAAACACATCAAATGAAGTTAAGAAGAAGACTGCAAGCTAGTAATCATGGATGCAAACCGGAGGATTTAAAATGTCCAAAAATGTTTTTAAAAAATCGTCTTTGCTCATGTTTTATGACAAAGGAAGAATCCAAGAATACACACAATGCGTTCTGGTGAGTAGCAATGAATGTGCACATAACTTTTGTTTGTTTACAAGAAATCTGCACAGGGCACCATTAGCTAGCCTAACGGTGCAGTTTTCTTCAAGAATATGTAAAATATGTGTAATCTAACATAATTTAACAGACAATGAATATAAAACGTATAGACAGCCGAAGAGGAACAGAAACTAACAACAGATTCTTAAGTCAACGTTTCCCAAAATCTCTTCTGAGCATCACCTGCACCACAAGTCAGAGCTTTTGAATTTTCCTGTCAGCTTATTGAAGCATTTACAATATTCTGTGTTTAAGTTTAAGTGAAGGGGTACTGATTAAATGACAGACAATTGCCTAAAAGTCATTTCAAATATAGCTTCAGTTGAAATATCATTTGAAATATCACTTTGCAATTTAAACCTAGACATTGGCTAACATCCTAACAAATTGTTGCTGAAAGATATTCCACTTATAGAGTTTGCAGTCATTTGAAAAGCACTGGAACTTTCCTTTAGGCTATTACTTCCTGTGACATTTCTCGAGTCACTCCATCAATGCAGGTGCACAAGTTTATCAAGACAACCCTTCATCACATCAATACACCCTGTGCAAAGACATAAGTCAAAGACATAAGACATAAGCCAACAGGAAGCAGCTGCTGCAGACCGTCTGCCCCACATGAAAGGATGTGGGTTGTTCTGTATGTGTCTTAAAAAAAGCTTTCACCACAGGCCCTTTATTTTATGTTCTCAATTGATCTTTATAGACTTTCACCAGAATTTAAAAACACAAAAAGAAAGAAACACATCTTCCACTGCAATACATATGTTTGTGATTATTTTAATGCTCCTCGTGAAATATGAATTACCTTTTTGAAATCTAAAGTGAAATGAATTCTTGCCACAAGTTAAACTTAAATCTTTAGCGCCCCCCAGAGGGAAAAGGCCACATCAGAATGGAAAGCATGTTTCGAAGTGAGATATTATTACTTTATTAATGAGCCACTGGGTGGAAAACCATTTAAAATGGTGAAAAAGTCAGCAGCAGTAGTTTTTAATGTGCTTTTAATCTTATAATCTCTTCAACATCAGTCTTAGACGTTTTGTCTGTTTATTATTGGTCACACAGTGTATATTCAGATGAACATGTCATTTTGGATAGTTTTAATATTAGGAAATATAAACAGGGTCAGGGTACAGTAGCACTTGTTTTCCACTAGAGGTCAGGGCAGAGAAACGGACGAGCTCAGTATGAAGCACAGCCGGTGAAATTAGCACTTTTAAGCCATGAAAACAAAAGTGTTGTAACAAAACGTTGGGGGAAGAAAAACGCTCTTCAACTTGCTTTTCTGGTGTATTTAGAAGACAAACAATAAACTCAGTCAACAACAAAACCGGACTGATCTGACTATAACGTTTTGATCAATACAGCTAAAAATATCAAAGATATCAGAGTCTCTGCAGCATAATAATCATCATCCATGAATCCATTTTCCTCCACTTATCCGGCGTCGGGTCGCGGTATAATCATCATCATTATTAAATGATTTATTGATCCATAAATACACCTCTCATTGACAAATGAGGTATGTGTTGCCGTTTTTACCATTTAGTTTGGTTCTAATATCCTTAAACTTGGTCATTCGATAACTTAATCAAATCTTCTTGAAGATAACTGTTGCTGTAATCAGTCATACATAGCTCACATACAGTATGCTGTTGTTAGCGTGAATCATTTCATCCTTGCTCACCTTTTAACAGTGACTCATTGCCTTTGACTTGCTGCGTATTGACACTGAGGGAGTGGATTGGATGATTAGCTATATTTTATTTGATTGTTATTATTACATTTTATCATTTTATCAGCACTCTCCACGTGTTATCATTATTATTCAGGACAAATTTCATAGATACTCTTCGTAGCACAAATGCAGAGTTGACCTCAGCAGGGATGTCAGCTGTTGTGCGACCTAACATTACAGTAAAGAAATAATAATACCTCTTAGCCTCCAGCTGAGGAGCGAGCTGCATCTGTGGTCTTCTTTGTGTGGGTGTGAACTAATACAGCAGAGTGGCAGGTAGTGTACCAGCTTTACTTCACTTTAACATTTAAGTTGTTGTGTAACTTCTTGTTCACAAGCGTCTCCTACAATCTCGCCTCTTAAGATGATATATATAATCATGCAATTAAAAAAGGAAGTCAATAAGATCCCAACACTGATATGTTGTTTAGAAGCTAAATATGTTGATTTAATTTGCTAATATTCATCCATAAAGGCCTAAATAACCACCCAAGGTGCTCAGTGACCTGCTGGTACCTCTCAGGGTTTTAAAGGGATGGTAAGAGGCCGGTAAGAGGCCGGTAATCCTAAATCCTCATTATGTGGAACTCCTCACCCACAGATCAAATTGGATCATGACTGAGATCGTTTTGGCTCAGCTTTTAAAGAAGGATCATTCATGTAGTTGGGATTTAATGTAATGCAGGGTTTTATTTTATTTATTGTATCAATGGTTGTGTTTTGTGCTGTTTTGTATGTATTTTCTTGTTGAGTTTTGCATATTTTAAAGACCCATCCAGGCGTGTAAATGCTGTGGTGTGTGGCATTGGTCCGTGCTAAATATGATCCATGAAAATAAAACAAATAGTTTTACTTAAAAGTTGATTTAAATCATTTTACAGAAGTAGCAAACTTTATGCGAAATGCAAAAAGTTTCAGAAAAAAATGTACACATCAAAGAAATCACTGTGTTAAATTTGACCCAATTTGGTTTCATATCGCACTGACTCAATACTGACTCAATACTGTGTTAACATTACTCAATAACCACGGGGAGACCGCTTAGAACCGGGACAATACAGACATTCACACGCATGCAACTTGGTCATTTTATGAAAAAAAATACTCCGAAAGAAGAGCGAAGTTCAACATTTAGTGTCTTTATAAAACAGATTTGCAAAATATAGCCAAGGCTCATTCATTTAAATATGCATAAATAGCAAGAAAATACTTTCCCATTTCAATTCAAATTCAAATCACTTCTTTATACACAAATCAGAGATGAACATTATATGAAAAAACGGGGCTGAAGCCCTCTTGATTTGTTGCAGCAGAGAAAACACAAGCATACTGTATAGCTAAAGCGACAGTTGATTAGTCAGAAATGTACATCCTCTGAAGACACATATCCATAAACATTTAAACAAAGTCGTATTCAAGTCTTTGAAATATCAAAGTACACATCTTTGGATGGATGCCTTTTAAAGATCAATATATATATATATATGTTTTTTTTTACATCAGCAACGCAACTGTAAGTAACAACACCATGGCCAAAAAGTTTGTGTCTATGTACAATAGTGCAGACGAGGAGCTTAAACCAGAACAAGGCAGTGAAAGGCTAATAACACATTATCAAATGTCCTGATTTATTAGACTTCAAGTGGGTTCCCTTTGTTTTGGAATATCATTAAATAACAATATCAGGATCAAACATTACAGGACATGTGCCAGACTACGCCCTGCTCTAATAAACCCTTTTTAATGTTTTTTTTCTTTTTTAAAGCACCGGTCCTTTTTTAACACTTAAAACACAACTATTCAAAATGTAACTCACTGTTATTTGTTTAGATGAAGGCTTATTTTTATTTTATTTAAACTGTATTTTATTAATTTATGTCTACTTCACTTCCCTTTCATTATGAGACTGAAACGTTATAATAACCTTTTGTTATGTATTTTTTAGTTTACATTCATCATAGTCACTAATTCAGCGTTGTAACAATTGCAATAGGTCCTGCTCTGATTCTTATATTTGACTGCACATGAATACTTTTCAGTATAAAAGCCTCATCGCGCCTTGCTTCAGAGGACATTGTAGAATTGAGATGTTTTAGAATTAATAGCATTTTAGACAACCTTGTAGATAAATAATGCAAATAATATATATAACAGCATTCCGATGGTTGTCCTCATCAGCAGTGTCAAACTGTTTGCCTCCTTTTAAATGCTATCAAAATATTTTGTAAACAATTACTTAACGTGACATCTTTGAAATGATATAATTAGACTGTGTCTGACCATCAGGAAAACAAGTCTGTTATACTCCTGCGACTCAGCAGCCTTCAAAAGGTTAATTGATCTCACTTTCACTTTTTGACAAAGGGGCTTTCACTTCCTGGAGCAGAACAGACGCAGAGATTCAAGAGACTTTTTTTTCTTGTCTTTTTGTTTTTTCTTCCACGGACCACAGTTCATTTGGCTGGCTCAGGGATGGGTGGAGCGCGCTCCAGTCTCATGGTCCAGGGGTCGGGGGTCGCAGCATAAAAAGGAGAGTGGGTAAGCACTTCTTCTCCAGCCAGGGCGAAGGCAAACACTCCCCTCTGCCTCCCTGCTGCTGCCTTCTCCCCCTCTGCGACGCCCTTCCCCTCCGCTCGCCGGTCCTCCCTGCCGTCCCCGCTCTTAAAACCGAGACCCCTGTTGCCGAGCATCTCCCCAAGTCCGTGACCCTTGACCCCCTGGTAAGCGGGGCCTAACCCGTTCTCCTCAAACCGGTTGTTGGTGGCAGCAGTAGGTGGGCACAGGAAGTTGCTGGTGGGTGTGGACCGCCAAGCAGCTGGTTTTCGTCCTCGCCGGGGGCGGGAGATGCGGCAGCTCTGCCTCTTGATGTGTCGATGCAGGTGGTCGGACCGCGTGAAACTTTTGTAGCAGTGCTCGCACTGGTACGGACGGACGCCCGTGTGGATACGCAGGTGGTTCTTCAGGTCGTAGTTGTGGACAAACTTGGAGTTGCAGTGGAGGCAGATGTAGGGGCGCTCACCGGTGTGCTTCCTCATGTGGATCTTGAGTTTGTCTTGTCTGAGAAAAGAACAAAACCACATGTTTTTGTACAGTGTGTTGTGGAGGGAAAGGTTAACACGTAGATTACAACATTGCTTTTCTTTGCCCTTTTTAGATCTTCTTTTGCACATTTAAAAATGGTAAAGATGATTTGTCTCCACTGACAACATTAAAGGTGGAAAATATGCCAAAGTGGGAGGATGTTGGTGAGTGACATATCACTAATACAAAGAAACCAGCGGAGGGGGCTTTCCACTTTGAGCTCTTTGATATTCAGACTTGGTGAAAACACATTAACCTCAGTCAAAAGAGAAAGGGGTACTTTTTCTGTTAACCCTGCGGATTTACATAACCCGGTGCTTTGAAGTCAAAGCACACAGGAACCGGAAGATCTCAAGAGGATCTCTGTGTGGCCTGTTAATGTGGAACACTTAAAGAGAACTAATGATGATGGTCTGATGAGAAGTGCTGCTTCACATACCTGGTGAATCGAACTTCACAGATAGTGCACATGTACGGTTTCTCCCCTGTATGTGTCCTCATGTGCCGCGGCAGTTTCCCAGCTCCTTGGATGACCTTGTTGCAGATTGGACACTGCTGCGACGCTTTAGGCTTCATCTTCCTCTCCTCCTCCAGCTGCCAGGGAGGGAACAGCGCCCCCAGGTGGGAAGCGGAGCTCAGGAAGCTCAGGTATGACCGGAAGTCGGCCTCATCCTTTATCGGACCCAGAGCGTGACCTTCTGACGGCACTGACCCAGTGTTCATGGTGCTGCCTAGGCCCGAGCTGACGAACTCCTTCAGGAAGTCGCCGTGGAGCAGACTGAGCGGGATTTCCTCTTTAATCTCCTCCTTTATGATCCCTCTTTTCGCTGCCAGATTGAGTGGCCTTGAGGCGTCAAGCGGAGCGGAGATGGGGAAGGGGTGGGGGAGCCTGGTGTGCTGTGGTGCCCCCGCGTGGGGATGCTGGTGGTGGTTTGTGTTTAGGAGCTGCTTGGGGAAGGTTGGGAACTCGGCAGCCCACATGGAGGGGTAGAAGCCTGGCAGGAGAGGAGAGAAGTTGGCCCTCCTGTCCAGTGTTGACATACGGGGGTAGAGACCCTCCTGGAGGAGAGATTCGATGGAGAAATCCTTCAAGGCCCGACTCTCCATACTCTCCTGCAAAACAAGACAGCATCATCAGCCTTTAGAACTTTAGAATTCTAAAGTATTTTTTTTTTTTCCATAAAAATACAAGATAAATAACAGAAATAAATTATCCAGTGAAGTACCTGTTTCCCTCTCATGGTGTCTGGAGACTGGGACTCTCTGTGCAGGTCAAACTGCTGGTGGTACTTGGAGGTGCTAGGAGGCGGCGAGTCCTCCGTCCCCGGGGGCGTCTGCTCCCCCCTGCTCTCCGACGATTGCAGCGACCTCTCGCTGACATTGTCCTCCTCGTCCTCCTGCTCGTCCTTCCTCGACCCCTCGTCCTCCTCCTCGTCCTCTTCTTCTTCTTCCTCCTCCTCCTCGTCTTCCTCTGCATCCTCCTCTTCCTCCTCTCCCTCCTCCGCTCTCCCTCCTTCGCCTCCGCCGCCGCCTCCACCCCCGCTGTCCATGATCTCCAGGCAAACATTGATGATGCAGGGGATCTCCAGCATCTGAGCTGCGTTCAGGATCTCTTTCACGTTGGACGCCGTCACGGTTAGAGTGGATGTGTAGGCGAACTCCAGGATGGCTGTGAGGGGCTCCGGGGCCACAAATTCGATTTCGTACACGGCCGCCGTGTGATGATGATCACCATCAGCGGTGGCCACTGTGAAGAGCTTCTTGAAGTACTGACTGCAGGCGGCCAGAACGGAGCGGTGGGTGCGGTACTCCTGGTCACGGACGATGAGGACGACATCGCAGAGCAGCCCGTCACGGCGCTGCTCATTGAGGCTGCAGAGGACATCACTGCTGTGATTTGGGAAGGGGATCCCAATCCGGTCCTCCTCTCTGTGATGAACCATTCTCCTCTCTGCTGTTATCTAGATAGAAGGCAATAACAATGCACTGTTTAGTGACACTTAAATAAGAAGGTCACACTGAAAAAGACATAATTCTGTTGCTCTCAAAGCCTCCACACTATTTTAATTTGACTAATAGTCTTTCGTGTTGTGCGTCTCATGTGATGTTATAAATCCCTGGTAATCTTTCAAAAGCCTGGAAGGTCATTTAACAACAGTTTTGAAGGTATTTCGAGAGTCCTTCAAGACTTTTTATAGTCTGTCTGGATAAAATAACATTCAGTCTGCCACACGCAACAAATATTCTTAACACATTTCCATGATAAAAAAAAAGCAATTTTGCACACCCAAAAAAATACGACAGTGGTATAGATATAAAATAACATTAATATAGATGATACGATCAAGCTTTTAAATATTTGTTCATGTTGCACAATTTGTTCTCATGTCTGTCTTGTGAAAGAGACTTTGACCTAAGTGAGATATTCCTGAATATATAACAAATTAACAAGGAGAAATGTCACAAGGATACCGTCTTTGTTTGAATAATAAACTTAAGTAACTTATTGTGCAGCTGATTGAGTGTTTGTTTGACTGAAAATACCTGGAGAATGTTACACAGTGATTCATTTGAACATGTCCTCTTTGATTTCCTGTTGCCAGGTAATGATTGGTCACAGTCATTTTCACAATAAAAATCCACATGGACAAGTCGGTATCATAAACATTTTGTTATCTTGGGATGAAGCAGCACTTGATTTTACAGCAGTGATTCTCTCGAGGAGGAAGTGCCAACGGGACAGTGACGAGGGCATGTTAAAGCAAATAATGAAGCAGTTAATTATTCTAAAACATTGATTTAAAGAGTGCAATAGCAGTGTCAAGTTATCCACATCTCGTTGTCACTGATGACAAGCAGCATCCATTCATTAGATGAAGGAATTTTTGAAAGTGTCGATACTTGAATAGATGGAGGCTCCTAAGCGAAGCTGATATTGTTAACAACAATGAGTGACAGTCTCGCTTTATTAAAATATACTGTAGGCTTGCTTGTTTGTGTGCCATCTGTGCAGCAAAGGCAACAAGCGGTAAATAAAGCATGTCTCATTTTCAGCAAACATCACATCTTGTAATATTTATTCTTGAATGTGCTATCACGATTTCTGGTACAGGACGTGTTTCGACTGTGTGAGTTAGGGAAACCCATCATCTTTGGTGACACATTAAACAAGAGTGGACTTTTTTTCGCAGTAACATTTTTGCTGCTGCTTCTGTTCGACACTTGATGATAAGTGCGTGAGAGTTTCTGTGATAAATTGTGTGACGTTCATCCCTCTCGACTGTCTCTACCAGATACGAGCACAAAGCCAGCCGAATACCTTCATTTGAACAATGCCGCATGCGATTGGGATGTGGTGAGAAATGAAGAGAACGTCAAAAGAGGTCAGATTGTACTCTAGATACTGTATCCTGTCAAAATGCTTACTTTTGCAGTCTATCCTCTCCCCTCTCATTTGATTTACGTCTCTGTGACTAAGAGCTCGACATTGTTTTCGATGCGCTCGCAAAAATCTCTGCACACTTTTCTTTAAAACCTTCATTCCACAGCTGCCTGAGTTCCTACCTGTTGATTCACTGTGCTGTTGTTTACAGCTACGGTGATAAAACGTCCCCTGGCAGGGTGCTCATTCATTCACATCTATGAATAGAGCTTAAACTTAGACTCCACACTTGGTGGTCACTGGAGGCATGTGTAGATAAATACTTTGAAGCGGGCCCGCTCACCACAGCTGCATTGTTGACTGGATTTAAATGGGCCAGGGCTGAAGCCACACATACACAGACACACATACACACTCTCACACACACTTGCTTTTGTGCTTCAGGTGATCACACCAGAGAGGGAAAAAAAAACTCTTTTTCAGAAAATCCCTTCGTTCACCTGCAGGTATACAACTTGGATACCAATCTTACATGTAGTTTATTCTTGTCCATCTTGTTGCTAGGTAACTGTTGCTATGTCCATGCCATTGATACAGTGTGGTCATAATTAAAAATGTCTACAGAGGGGGTGGTGGTATAAGATATAGGACCACAGACCTACTGCATAGAGCTACCGCAAACTACTCCGATGGGAAAACTGGAACAAAAGAGCAGCAGGGAAAAGTTGCCAGCTGATGAAATTATATATTTGAAATAGAAATAATGAACGATGAACAGAAAATGGGATTCTATCCATATAAAGTTTCATACAAACCACCACAGCGTTGTGCAAATCCTGTGCTGTAAGCTCAGGTCACGCGCGCCGCATTATAAAACGTTGTTCACTGATCTGTTGTGCAGATTAATGTTGCCTCCAGAAAGACAGAGCGATATCCTTTTTCTATTATATTTCACACCACAACATACATAAAAGTTATAGCCCGGGTAGAAGGTGAGAGAATCGCCAGTGGGAGAGCAGGGGAGAGATCAGATGGCCCTAAAAGTTCCCTAACAGGTTGCACAAACACCAGCCGAGGGGCCCCTCCCTGTAACAGCCTGCCAAGGCAAACAATAGTGCAGAGCTTGGAACAACACTGAGGGGATAAGAGGGAGAGAAAAAGAGTCGGACTGGGAGGGCTTGGCGAACCCGCTGTCATTCGTTTGCTCTCGACCCATCCCACCCACTCCTGGAACTATGAGACACGTGCTGCTGTTGCTGTTTGTTCGCCTGGTGCCCCAGCGAGCACCACTCCCCTCCGTTCCCACTGTTTGCCTGCCACTAGCTCGCGCTAGCTCTTAGCGGCCGGCCCCTAATTACAATGTGGAGAGGATCTAAGGAGGATGTGCCACATAGACAGGGAGGGGAGGAGGGCACAGCTTTCCCACCACAAGGTCCTGGAGCGACATTTCATCAGCCAAACAGCCTTAACCCTTTTACCCTCCCCCCCCCCCAAACCCACCCCACCCCGTTCAGCCAACAGAGCAGCCAGGGTGGGGACGCCTTGTGAAAGGACTCTGATAATTACTGCTTAAGTCATTTGGCTCCTCATCCATCTTACTCTTCCAGTAAAGTCAAGGAAGGACAACCTCACTTTTTCTTTCTGATAAAAACTCACTCAGTTAATGATTGTCTGACTATAACAACCTGCCATCATTAGGGGACACGGTTTCTGAATAAATCAAAAGTCCAAATCATATTTTTCTGCAATCGTCAGCTGTAGCACCTATCTCTGTTTATCGCACATGCATCACAGAATTAATTGACTTAACAGGAATTTCAGTTCCATGCGTGAAAAGTATTCATACCTCAGTATCAGCTCAATTAATAAACTGACCTCTAATGGACAGTCCTGCCTTTCTGTCTGTCTCTCTCTATCCGCCTGTACCGGTACCGGCCACGTCTCCTCTCACTCACTTAGTCACTAACACTTTCAACTCAGCACTCCCACCCCAAATGATGTGTCACCTCCATTCAGCGTCGTCTTTGTCCCAAGAACTGCTTTCCGGGATCTGACCACCACCACCACCACCACCACCACCACCACCGCCACCTCCACCACATCCTAATCATTCTCCTCTTCCTCCTCTCCTTCTCCTCCTCTCTCTGTCCCTATTGCAGCTGTATCATCATTATGACTCGAACTTGTCCCCAGCCCTGACCGCTCAGGCCACAAATCAGCAGCTAATGTCCATCTCAACCCTTGTCACGGGCAGACACTCATTTGGCCTGTAAGCTACAACACCCAGGCCTAGTTTATCCCTGTCAGACCAGTGCATCCACCTGACCCACATGCTAAATCACCAGCAGCCAAAGTTTACTCCTGTCACCAACCGCCCATAGCAAACACCTGCTGAACAACAGTCACAGATGGGCAATTGCACGGACAATAATTTATAGTATTGACAGCCCAAATCCACCCCTTATTAGTAGAAGACATTGATTTGACCTACTGTGTAAGCTAGTCCATTATCACCAGTACAACAGTGCACCTGTTTCTCCAGGAGACACCTCCTTGGTTGGAGTTTTAAATGACAATTGTCTGGAGCCTATAGGGGGGAGATTTTAAATTCTTAATTGCTGTCAACTTGAGCAGGTGAACAGCAGATGATGCCAGTTACACAAACCGGGTTGTGTTTTTATCTTCTCAATAATGATGAAATGTCTGGGCCAAAAGTGAGCATTTAACTGCACAAGTTTTGCTTAAAAGTTGAGGATCGCTTGAAACTTATTTATGGGAAGTTTACACAGAGTTTGGTGCACAGTTTGGTGCATATGTATTCCACATTTACGCTGTTATAAAACAAATCTTGTAGGAAATGATTGTGCTGTCATACATATTGTTAATGTAAGTACAGAATTACTTTTATTAGATATTAGATATTAGATTTAGTTCAATACATTTCTAATATGTGTCACCATAAACCTCACTTTAATTAAGAGAGATTCTTGTTAAAATGTGTCAACAGGTGTACTAATAGATTCATTATTAGATTTAATTTTTCACTGCTATTATTTCAGAAAATAATCTACAATTTATGCCTTTAATTAATACTAATGTTGCATGTATTATCAGTGTGATCAAATGAAATATTTGAAGAAAACACTGAGTCTGTTCTTAAGAGATCCTGAGGCCAATTCAACTCTCTCTGCACCTTAAAGAGCCTGTTTGCACTAAATGTCATCTCTCGAGCCTTCAGGGGGGCCCTCAGCTACACACCATTATCTCTCTCAGCCCCAAAGTAAACAAAAGTTTAGGGTTCGCTGCTGAATATCGGTTCAGTGATTAAGAATGTTGCTTCTAGACTTTTTGCTGTCCAAAGGACAGATTCACCCTATGTTTCGGGTTTGAATGAAGACCCCCAAATTATCTTTGAGTCTTTGAGAATGGTACAATATAAAATCAAAAATATATTATATATATATATATATATATATATATTTTAAAATATAAATCAGGGATATTATTGCAGTTTTATAGTCATGCCTTGTATCCTTCATTTCAATTTCTTACTTTAGTATTTTTAAAGGAATTACCATAACTTGTTGAAATTAAAAAGAAAAGTGAATAAAAAAAGCAATATGTCTTTATTAAGCACAGACAGGTGCAGGTTAAAAACTGCTAATGAGATATTATCAGAGCTAAAATATGTGATCAAGCAAACTTGTAATTGACATTGATTAATAATTAATTATTTTGTGTTTGTGAAAGACTTTTGTGAGCCTTTTGTGAGCCTAAGAAGGTGTCTAACTTAAGGTACTCTTTTAAAGTGACTTTATAAATATTACAGTATCTGACACAATGCAAACTGAAGAACCCTCAATATACGTTTTTTACATACAGCTTAATTTCATGTATTTTATTTCCCTCTTACAGTGAATTGCATCCATTTTCAACAATTGTCATGCTCAGAATTGTCATGCTCAGAATTTCAATAGAGCATTTGGTGAGCTAAAACAAACAAATCTTAATACATGAATGCCAATCAAAACTGGTTAACAATTGTAATGGTGACACTGGTCATGGCCTTTTGCAACTACATGAGGTAAGAGGTTTATAAGCTGGCGAACAACAAGTCTGTTGTAAACAGTAATTTACAGCTCACCCTCAAATCCATAACATGTTTTTATTTTGTCCCCACTCACAAACATCCCCTCCATCTTTATGAACTACCTGAGTATATATTGTGGATTTAAAGGAGAATGTCGTATAGATAGGGAATATCTAAAAGTGCAATGTATAATTACTGTTGGAGGCAAAACACATACTTAAGCTCACTTAAACTACTATGTTTGAAAGACGTGCTGCGATGCTATAAACGCTCATGCTATTTCCAGAACTTTACAGCACAATATTTACACTCCAGCCTAAATGATTACATGAGCCATTAAGTGACTTTATTGACCTGTTTGCACCTTGTCAGGTCTTTATGATCTGGAGCTACAACACTCTTTAAATATGGACGCGAAGTGCTGCACGTGTGCTCACTGAAACATAATGCACAAGTGCAAGCTTGTTCGCACACACGCAGACTCTGAAACAATGTGACAAATTATTGTGGACATATACGCACAGACACACACCCATGTGCATACTCCAAAACTCTGGCTTCCACAAAATTCACACATGTCTTGATACGTTCGCCAGCATTCCACAGCTTTCAGCACCCATCACCTACCGTGCCTTCAGTTTCTTGATTCCCCTCACGTGTCTTTGTATTTCCAGACTACGAAGAAGCTCTGTTGCTCCTCGCTTGACCTCTCAGCATTGCCCTTTTTAATTGAATCTCAGCTGCCTCTCTCTTTGCCAGTCTGTCAATCAGTCAGCCAGGCGGTCAGTCCATTCACCAGCTCCCCACACCGGCCACGGATGCCCATTCACAAAAATACATAAAGAAAAAAAAAACACCCGAGGAGGAATATCCAATGAAGAGAAGCTAAAGCAGCGCAACAGAGGAGAACAGTGTGATTCTTGGGTCTGTCTGTGTAGCAGAGTGGCTAGTGTGGAGTAAAGAGTCAGGCTCACTGTTGTGTGTGGCTCATGTAGGACGAGCGAGAGAGTGAGAGGAAGGGAGGGAGGGCAGCAGCACTGCGCTGTGGAGATGTCGCACCACTAGTTTTTATAGCAGGGTGGGTAGCTGGAAGATAATAATACCCCATCCTCCTCCACAACACAAGTTTAAGCGCACTGTGTAATAAGCCCATGGCGCAGACACCCTCTGATTTAGGTCAGACAAAATGAATTTTTAGTTGTGTTAAGAGTGGATTTTTGGTATAAAGGGACCGGGGCAAAGAAACTCGAAGGGGTTGTTTGGGGAGACTGAGGGAGGGTTAAAAAAAAGGAAAGGAGAAAGAGAGAGAAAAGTTGGGAAACTATTTTGTGCACCTCTTTTGGTTGGTCTCAAGCTGAGATGAAGAGATATACAGGACTAAAAGTAGTCACTCCGAGAAAGCTACAACTTAAAGCCAGTTAGTTTCAGTTTAACACCTGTTTAAAATAGAGTCCTGCTATTCTCTCTTTCCTCTTAAATATGGTTCCGCCCAAAACTAAATGCCTTACTCAAACTAACATACAACAGGCTCTTTGAGACCTCTGTGCATGTGTTCCGACTATGGAGGGTTAAAGACAACGAGGTGCGCGCTGGGTATGTGTAGCCCCCATAAACACTCAGTCACAACAGACTAATTACTGAAAACACATTAACACACTTTAGCATGTGGCACCCTGCAGTCAGAACCCTATAAAAGTGGCTGACTCAGTCAATGGTGTTCATTTTGAGGGAAAATATTACTACATTTATCACAGACAATATCTGAGACAGAATTGAACCACAAGCGCTAAAAAGATACCACAACCTGTTTGCAGTTTTATTTTCCATTTTGTAGAAACGTTTTCTTGTTTTTTTTTAAACCAAGGTTTCAAAAACCAGGTTGAAGAGAACAGAAAGCCAACGCCAGATTCCTGTTTTGAGTCAGAAAATTGCCAAAGAAGCACGGTAACAGTTGGTGAGCAGACCACCACCTCTACATGGAGGAGGAGGACGTTTATGCAGAAAGGTATAGAAATAAGCCAGTTCAGTTTAGAAGAGGGAGCCTGTTTAGCAGGTGATTGGGTAAATATTAAACGTCACGAAAATGTGAGTTTGCTGTTACAAGTTCATGGAAACAAAACGTAATGGCACAGAGCATGGCTTACAATACTGCTTCCTTAGGTCGTGTTATATTGTGTGTGTGTGTGTGTGTGTGTGTGTGTGTGTGTGTGTGTGTGTTTTATGACACAGCAAGAAAGAGAGAAAAAGCTTTTCCTTTGCTTCCACAGACAGGACACATGTTATGACATAGCACATTCACAGGATCTGAAAAAGCCATTGGGCTTTCCTGTATGACATCATTAAGCCACGCCCCTTTGTATTATTGTATTATTCTTTTTTCAATTAAGTTTGCTTACAGCAGGAGGGCTTCACCGCTTGGGCATAGACTTTATAAAATACGCAAGTAGTCTCTGTGGTCTTCCATCTTGGAAGTGATGACACAACCTAACTCCCGGCTAATCCAAAGAGGCGGATTGTCAGTGGCGCTGAGGCAGTAGAGGAGACAGCTATCGCAGTTAGCAGTTCCTGACCTGAGACGACACCCACCTGTCGCTCAAAGCGTCCACGCCCTCAATTATGCCTAATTTTAACTGGTGAGTTGAATAATAATTCACCCCTCGTAGTGTCGTCAATAAGGGGGAAATAAGCAATAAAGACCAAAATAGTTTTTTGTAAAAGGCTGTAAACATTGACTCAATTTTGGAGAGAGCCTCATGAAGCCATTTAAAAAAACTGCAGTTTTTGGCCCTTCCTTGTTGGCTTCATTTTTCAGAACCGGAGGTTGTGGCTTGCGTTTATTTTACACTTAAGGAGGACTATGTTTTGTCCGACAGACCTAAAAACAAAACAGTGGTACAGATGATAAGTAAATTTGATTATCTAACATACAATTAAGAACATCCTCTTCTTCATAAAGTGAGGAAATGCAGGATTGTTATCTTAGTGGTTACACGATCTTCAAATCTACTAAAATATTTCTAACCAAATCATCCGAATCATAACTGACAATCAGACTGTGAAAGCAGTCAAATTGTGTTGAGTTAACCTCCACAAACAAGTAGACATCATAGGGGACATCAGACTGCTATGCCCACTTCCCTTTGGGGAAAACATGGACTAAAGCAAACCACAGCCCATGCCCTGGTGGTTTACACTGTTTTGTCCCGGGTGAGAGCTGAGGCCAGCTCACATTGGCATCTAGTATATATAAACAGGGTTAGCCACTAACTGCTAGCAGGCCCGCCAGACGGCCAGAAAAACAACATTTGCCATCGTATAAGATCGGCTATCTATTCTAAACGCGTCACTGCCGTCATAGCAGCACACTGTAAGTGGTACCTGTGTGGACTGCTTTGTTCTAAACTCTGCAAACTTGGGCAGACGTGTGACATGTAAAATACACTTTCTTTTGCTTTGCAGCTCTTAGGTGTTTCAGCCCACTTGCAATGTGCACACAGTATAGCATGGCGGATATAATACAAGCATGAAATGAATTATATTACTGTCGAATGAACAAGAAAAATTATGTTGGTGCTTCTGCATTTTATATTTCTTTGGTATATAATCATCAGGCTAAATGACGGTGCCTTTCCGCCCTCTGTCCTCCGCGAGTGTTAGGCTTCACCAACATGTGGTGAGTCTCGTCGCTCAGTCTTTGTGCTAAAAGTCACAAAACAAGAAAGGACTCAAGGGGGCTGAGTAAGAGTCATCTGTTTTGTTTGTCTGTCTGGCGTCTCAACATACCTGTTTACTGCCACCTGCTGCGCCCAGCACGATACATGTACCAGGGCACCAGATTGGCACTTTGCAGGGGGGTGGGTGGGTGTGTGAAGCATCATTACATGAAGTTGATATCGTGGTGACTTTGATGCTGTACAATATCATAAGCAGTAAGATTTCTCTCTGAAAACTAACAACTCAGACCTTAATGTAGTAGCAATGCAGTCACATACCATAGAGCACTAATTTGCGTGTTTCAGTAAAACAAAAGTCTCACACACAGGCTTGTTGTCATTATGAATTTGGTTCCTTGAATATTAAGACCTGTACTAGCCCTTAGTGTGATCACTTAATGCTGTTAATATTATTTGTCATTGAACAAAAAAAGAGGTAAAATCAGTCGTTTCGTTTCACGCAAGTGACAGAGCCCTCTAGTGCCACATTTTTACACCGTGTCTCTTGGAAGGCATTCATATGGTTCCACTAGCTTGTACACATCAGAAGTGGCAGAAGTAGTTGTGTGAAAAAAGGAGCTTGAGAGAGAAGTTCACAATCGGTTTAAAATAATTTGGCAATGTGTAGATGGCAAAATAACGTGGAAACAGAGTTCATGGTTATCAGACCTTCCCTGAATTAATAACTGTAGCGACAGATAAGCACAAAAGAAATGCCCGACTTAGGCCCTTTACCCTGGTGGGTCGGAGCCCAGGTGTGGCTTGGTGTGGGAGAGAAGCAGGAAAGGGAGGCAATCATCCCCCAACAGTCCAGAGATAGAGCATAGCAGCAGCCTCCCAGGGCTACACCCCCTGTCTCCAGTCCAAGGACACACACACACACACACACACACAGACGCAATGTAACACAAAGGTTAGGCAGGCATGTGTTAAACCTACCGTACCGCTCTGCCTCGCTCAATCACAGAGACGCACACCTATCTGTCAGGTCATTAGAACTCACCTTGGAGCATGCCACTCGGGTGAGTGAGGTGAGGGCGTTTCCCTTCTGCTGACCTGTCCGTTTGTGCTTTAACTTTCCCCCTGTTTTGTCTTTTTTCTTTTTCAAACACCTTAATCAGTATCGGAAGCTTGAAGGGAGGTTAAGTACACAAGCTGCATGGAGTTACAGTGTTTTGCAGGTGGCCGTAATTAACTCACTGCTGTGGGTGAGGGTAGCTTGAATGTATGTGGGAGACAAATATAATTATTCTTTATGTTTAAGGGAGATTTTATGATATGGAAATGCAAACAAAATCTACGAGTTGTCAAACCTCCGAGCCACCACTTCCACGTTGTCGCTTCAGAATTTCTGTATTGTGTTTGTTTGATTTGCTTGGTGTGAATATTTGTGTGTGTGTGTGTGTGTGTGTGCGTGTTGGGAGGGTCGTGGGGTGAACGAGGACAACTCCTTGTGGTGATAACGAGAAGGAGGCCGGCCTTGGCGGGACAGCCTCTGTCTGCCCTCAGGTGTGTGTGTGTGTGTGTAGGCCTGTTTGTGTGTGTGCGCGCATGTGTATGTGTGTGTGTCAGCAGGAGAGCCCTCGGGCACTCTGGCACCTCCTAATTAAAACCAGTCAGGCTGCAGGGCAGGGGAGACAGATGCCTGTCATGGCACACACACACATACACACACACACACATGCATAGCGTGGCGGACCACATTCGACCACATGCACACTCAAAAATACAATAGTGTGATGCGTAGGTCAGCTATTTTTGGACTCGCACCCAATCTCATCCCACCCACTCAGGTATCACACCGGTAACTAGTCTGTGTCTGACCCACATGACAAAAGAGAAGCCGTGAAATCAACTCAGCAGTAACATAATTCATGTTACTAGGGCCGCTGATAATCCGAGACAAAGAAGACTTTGACATGTGTGATTGTTTTTGTTACCTGACGGGTGCATATTGGAGTTTCACGAGTGAATCCATTACTTATTTCCAGTGCTTAGCCTTGGGTTAAAACAAATATATCCATTTGGGTTAAAAATCAGTCAATGAGCTCTCTTTAGTTTTATACCTGAAACCTGCTGGAGTATGGCCAACACATTCACCAGTGACACACACCAAGCATGCCTCACACTCACGCTCACACACACACACACACACACACTCTCACATGGGTCACAGTCGTGACCCATAGTGGCTTCCAGATTGACACATCTCTCTTCCTCCCCAGCACAGAATGAGACATAATTGTGCTGAATGTCTGTTACCTATACCGAGTCTGTCACATTTCATTCTCTGTTTCCCCCCCCCCCCCCATGTACAGCCCTGAGCTGCAGGGCACCACATATAGTACTTAGCAGGCTAACTGCTGTTTGTCTGGGGTGGGTGGGTGGATCAAGGCATGCTGCTCTGCTTTCTCTCCCAGTGATTAGATAGCATAAGCAGGCCAGCTAGCCTAACCCACACACTCATGTCTCTAAAACTACCATCCAGCCCCGCTTTCTCTCTCGCTGCCTCTCACACACAGGTGGGTGGACCCACTTATTCAACCCAGATCTTTCTTTTAGACATTATGAAATCATGCTCTTCTTTTTTTTCTTCCTGTCTTCTTTTCTTCACCCAACACCCTAATGCTGAATGACAATCAACTCTCTGTTTCCTGCAGACCTGTTCTACAAAGTACAGTTTTAATTTAGAGATTGCTAAACTCAGAGTGATGTCTCTTTGCACTTGTCACTCGGCTGAGGCTTAGGTGGGTTGCCAGTGGTTACAGAGGCCTATTTTCTATTATCTAGGTAACATTCAGGAAACACCCACAATTTTGTGTGTGAAATGCTTCGTTGCACAAGCACAATGCAGATTGTGGCCGCGACACAATCTGTCACATTATCTGTCACATTATCTGTCACACGCGAAACGTGTGACAGATAATTGATATTGATCCTGGTGGGGAAAACAAAAAACATTAGGGAAAGATAATGCTAGTACAAGGGGTATAGCATTATGAGTAATTCATATTAAATAAAAAGTTAAAGGTATTTCATGAAGGTATTCAGTCTCAGCAGCTGCTGATGTGTTGCAATTAAGTTTAAATAAAAAATACACCTTATAATTAATGTTACATACTGATGCAAATAACACATTCTTGACGGTATTTGAATACATATCAATAATAATATAAACACATTTCTATTTTTTACAAAAGGCTTACTGTAGTTTCTCCGAACTGCTAAAGAGCTGGTTTGGGGGCAAATTGTTGCTGCCAGCTGTTAAGGTATGTGAACATAATCACTTTATTAAAGACAAATGTGATGAAAAGCAGCAGCAGGGACAGAGGGAGCGAAAAAAAAGAGGAGAATGGTGGAAATGGAGAAATTGTAAACGGAAAGAAAGAATATAGCATGAAAAGCAGAGAGGGTTCGATCGAGCCGACCTCTGGGAGTACGAGTGCCTGCCTCCCTGGCTCGCTTTGTCGTTTGAGCCAAGCGCTGTGTTTCGTGAGGAACTCAAAAGTACACAAATCCCACAGAAGGAGCTTTTTTGGCAGGGCTTGGGCCTCCCACCCACGGCAGCCTCTTCAAGCCTCCTCCCATCCTCTATTCATCTGTGAGGGGCGGCTTACTCACCCAGCCCAACTCCACGCACACACACACACACACACACAACAAAACCTGGATCGCCGTCCTACGGAGGAGGGCGGACACGCACACATGCACGGACAAACAGCTACTCGGCCATTGTGTACATACAAACTCACAAGCGTGCATCAACCTGAACTCCAGCGGGTAGCTGATTGGATTTTTCTTGGCATAGATAAGATTATGTCTTAGCTGTGCGAACAGGGTTTGAAAACACTGATTTAAGACGACTATGGCAAGAGGACATCAGTGTCAAAGGAGGTTAAAGTGAGACTGTGCATGCCCGTGTAAATGCTGTTACATGGGCATGCCCACACGCTGTCAGGTGGGAAGAAGGCGTGTGGACTCATTCACTCTGTCAGTCTCATAATGAACACATTGCAACGTTTTTGCAATTATGAAGCTGCGTCTTCATTCATTTGACACGTTCATCCGCGGCTCTTTAGGTTCCTCAATCAAGTATGTTTGCGCTCTCGCACACATTTACCCTATAGAATGCACTTTTGTTTAAATTCAAGTTCAGTTCCTTTACATTGAATATTGGCTCATCGTATACAGTATGCTACAGGTGAGATTGTGCAAACATGAATGAAATGTGCCTCAGGTAATGTTTAAACATACCGATGTAACAAAAGACCTGACAGGATCAGGTTCAGTTGAGACAGAGGTTTTTAGCCAGGGTGTGTGACGAGAGTAGGTGGTAATGTCTACTAGACTTTATCCCCATCTAACCGCCGCTGTGACAGGAAGAGAGCTCTATAGGTTCTGCCTTTGTTTGTTCTTTTCATTAATGATGAAGGCTGATAAGGGTTTCAGGCTGAAGCATGTCTGTTCTATACATGCTCCTTTAAAGTTTTTTAGAGGGAACATTCAGTGTTGTTACCTCACAGCTATACATTGGTCTCTATAGGGTAGTTTCTTTTATTGAATTATCCATCATGTGTGCCTGTATGAACCAACTCGTCAGTAATGTGGTTCACCTGCTGAGAAGAAGCTGTGTTAATTACATTTGAACTGTTTTTACAGCACAACTAGGAACTGATAGCATTTGTGAATAACTGCAATTAGTTTATATAAAAGTTTAAATGTGTAGTCATCGGCAGTAGACTACTAAAGTCCCAAAGAAATGCCATTCTCACTAACAGGAACATGGAGGTCGCTTGACACGTAACTAATTCGGATAATTCTATGAATCATTAAATTATAGTTTCTCAGCTTCAAACAATGTAATACTTTTATCTGATAGATCAGCCAGTATGGCACATCATCACCCTTTAATAATACTGCTAAAGGTCAACAGTTGCTCATGCTATTTCATGGGGGGGGGGGGTCACAGACCGGAAGAGTGAGATAATCTTGAATGTCACACCTCTGCCCTCACATGTGTGAGAAACTGACTCCTATACATGTTTTTCTCTGAGAATGAAAGTGAATCTCGAGATGGATCCACAGAGGGCAGATGTCAGATAGTTTATCTCCGCTATGTCAATTAATTAGGAGATGTGACACAGTTTCATGTTGACTTACAACCACTCAGGCAGATTCTTGACGACAGACTTGTGCGGAGGACAAAGAAAAATTTGGAGAAACAAATCATCGTGCAGAATCATTCATTCATCGTGCAGTTATACAAGCTGCTGCTGTCATAACAAGTAAAAGTAAAAAAATGAATAATAAATAGATAGCAGTCTTTCAATCTGTTCCAGCTTTGTCATGCTTTCACTTGCTTCCTCCTCAGTGTGTGCTGTTATGTGAAAGGGGAGGCTTTCATTGTGAGCACATCTGTTGCAAGAAACACACACACGCAGGAAAGTTTCTGTACAGCACGGAGAATAGCTGGTTATCCCTTTTATTTTTTATTTTTTACTGCGTGTCCTATTATAAAAAGTTTGAGACGTGGAGCGATTTGCACCTTAAAGTGAGTACACGGGGGAACCTGATTCTACAAAAGGTCAGCCATCCTTTAGTCTGATTCTGGTGCTCAGTGGGTAGCCGACAGCTCTTGCACGCTTTAAAAGTTTTGCCACAACACACAGAAAATATGAACCTCTCATTATGACTTTTTTAGGATGTGCGAAATAGTAGTACATGTAAGTGAAAAAAACCCAAAAAGAAAGGAGAGCAAAAGAGACAGTAAGATGTTACTGACCTTTTAAGAAGAGAAGTTTTGGTTTCAGTTCCTCTCTAGCGCACTCAGTTGCTGTCAGGAAACTCAGCACTATCTCAGCACTGGCAGACTTATGAAAGTGAGAGCAGGCGAGATAGAGACTCAAATTTGCTCTGAAGGTGTGTCAGTGATTTGGAGGAGTGAAAAGGTACCGTTCCATGAAACGGTTATCTAAGAAACACAACAAAACAAAAACTGCTACGCCCACCAACCTCAGCCAACACCCCTCCCTCCCTCCCTCTAAACCAAAAGTATTTGGCAGCCTTCCCTGCAAGTCCACCTGTGCTTAGGGGAGGGGAGTGACGCACACTCACGCTCACTGGGCCAAGCCTAAAAACCTGAAATGGTTATGGCTGGGGATAGGCAGAGCTGAGCCTTGGTAATGGGGCTGGAGGACATAGGTCGGACTTCTGGTAAGGCTGAAGGTACGGAGCCAGAGACGAGGTTGGAGAGCTGGGGTATAGCCAAGCCAGGAGCAAGAAGCTAGAAGCACAGGAACTGCTAATAAATCAGTCAAACTGAGGCTGATGTGCAGCTGGACGACTGCACTGAGATTTCAAACAGGGTAGTAGAAGAAATTGAGGAAGAGGTTGTTGTAGTATAAAGCAGGGTTGAGCCAGTGGGTGGGTCTTTGCCTGTGCCAAACAGGAGCTGGGGTTCATATCAGGTATTGAACAAAAGACATATCAGGGGATAAATGAAAAGAGTTGAAGAAAGGTTGTGTGATAGAGAGTCGGTGACAGTATCTGAGTGTGTTTGGGTGTGTGCCTCACTGTACCAGCCCGTACTTGGCAAGACGTAAGAACCATTGTGCTGCTCTGAAGCTCTTAATGCAGCGTAATGGGAATATAATAAGAGGGTGTAATCAGTGATGTAAATGCTGCTTGAAGTGTCATATCAGGTGAGACGAGGGCAGTGGGCACCATGGGGTCTGACGATGCTCAAACATGCTCCAGAGAAAAGGTTGTGGTTTTGTGACATTGGGTCAATAAAGTAATACATAATAGTTAAAATATCTAATGTATTCCTTAGCGGTGTGAGTGAATATAGCTTGAGGTTTATTTATTTCCATTTTAGAATTTAATCATGGAAAATAAATTTAAAAAACAATCAAAAACGACTTTAAAGCATACTTAATCTATATCTTTACAACAATGCATCAAATTACAAACTTAAAACCATGTGACAACGTGAAAGGGGTCACAAAGATACAGGACACGATACAAATACAAACAAATTTAATTTTGGCAGGTTGGTACTACAAACATCGTCTTTACCTTGAGTTTCCCAAGCAATGGGCTGATAAATCAGGGTTTGAACCAGCTGCATTAAGGCTTTGGTACACCACATTTGTTTACAGACATACACACCAGGCAGAGGTTCGATCATTTCGTGTCATGTCAGTGTCGCCTCTCAGTCAAAATGTTTGAACTATGTCACACAAGGTACAGCTGGGCAGAGAAGCAAGTGTAAATCATTAAACACTGTGCTTTTCAGTCTGTGCAGCAAGTTGTTTTTTTTAATAATCCATGACAAGGTCTGTTTAATTAATGAAAAGATACTTGAGATTGTGCATTGGTAAACCAAATGCGCATTTCTCACCTTTGAAAACTCATCTTGTTTAACCTAGCACAGATTCTAGCACTGTGATTACCTTATTTTTTTGATAATATACCTTCATTATGAACAGGCTGGGAAGTCCGAAGCAATTTAAGGTTAACAGTGTATCATTGGAAGAGAAGTACTGCATAACAGCTCATGACAGTATAATACTGGATGAGAGAGCGGGGGAACGCACACCTGTGTTGGAGAGGTGCTGACCACGGTGCAAACACAAGTGTAAAGTATAGTCGCACACTTATTTCATTACTTACATTTTAAGTTATTGAATATCGTTTGCATCGTGGCGACTACAGTACCTAAATACTCCCATAGACTTAATATTAATAGACATTTTGGGAAATACACAAATTTGCTTTCTCACAGGGTGTTTGCTGAGACGATCATTACCAGCCTCTTAATATAACATAAGAGTCAATCATCTCATCTAACTCTCAGCAAGAAAGCAAATACTTGTAAGTGAATTTCCCAAAACGCCAGATTTCCCTCTTGAGGAATGCACAATTTCCATAAGAGCACCCCAGAAGGAATTATCTATAAGTTTGTTCCAGAAGCACACACAGTACAAGGTATAAACACTTTAACACTTGACAGGTTTAAATCAATATAAAGTTCACACACGGTTCAGTCATTAATCTTTAAGATTTTCCGGAGCTTTCTCTCTCACTGTACCTGCTTAGAACAACATGATGGGATAGTTCACAGTCATTGGGAATGTTTACCACCCTGTTAATTAATTACTGAGGCTCCACAGAAACTTGAGCAAGAGGAGACACATCAAGGGCAGAGCTGAGCATTTTTAATTTCTCGCCAAATAAAAAGGGAATAATCTTGTGCAAATTGTGTTTTTGTATGAACAAGTTTTCTCTAGGGCATGCACAAGTATTACCTCCAGCTCTGATTAGAATCAAGAATTTTAATTACGTCAATGAGTGTGTCTGCTAACCTGGTGTGTGTGCTTTTATCTTGTACATGAAGCAAGGGGCCAGTGTACAAGACTGCCCCCTTTGAATACAATAGAAAATGCTTACAGTACACAGAGCAACAACTCTAAATTACACCCACATGCTTCTGTTGCTTTCATCCCGCCACCTGTGAAGTGGGTGTGACCATCCAATCCACCAAATCTGTCAGATAGACCTGTTTCTGCTTGCGGACCATGTTTTGGGTGATGGAATCTGTTTCATGAATAGCTTTTGTTGTGTTGTGAGATTTTGTGTTATGCTGTAAGTAGGCTCTTCTCCTCTCTCCACACAGTGATACGAAACAGTTGATATAATTATATGAACAATCGTTAAGTGGTGGTCATTTCGTTTTTGTGCTTCGACAGATATATCCAATGAATGTTGTGTTTAGGAAGATTGACGACGTCCTGGTCTTCGGTCCAAACGGTCTTTTTTATCTTAGAACAAAATGATCAATTCAATTATCAATCAATTATCGTCATTAAATAGCATGAGTCACTGTTGCTAAGATATCAGTTAAATGCCATAAAGAAAAGTACAAATGTCCTGTTAAATATGTCAACAGAAAGGAGAGTAAAGAGCAAAAGTTGTTCCATCTAGCTAACTAAAACTAGAGGCAGCAACGTGGGTCAGAGGTGTGTAGGTGTGTGTGGGAGTTGTCAGTTTGCAGCAACATCTCCAACATTATCAGCAGCTCTCTCTGATTCCAAAGGTTCAAACATATGTGGCCTGACGCCCGACATACAAACTACCACCTCTTTGTCCACCTCCTTGTTTAGAGAGGGTGAAACAAATCAAATGATCCTCAACAGTTTTAATCAGTGTCCATCTTTCAGGCTTTGTCCTGCCTGATTTTGGACTCTTATGTTCATGGATAGATGAGAGCGCACACCTCTTAGTGTGAGTTACAAGTTGGGAGTGGTTAAAAGAGGTATACGTTGGTCTTAGGGGCTC
Source organism: Anarrhichthys ocellatus (assembly GCF_004355925.1). NCBI lineage: Eukaryota > Metazoa > Chordata > Actinopteri > Perciformes > Anarhichadidae > Anarrhichthys > Anarrhichthys ocellatus. The sequence continues at coordinate 5,291,752 of NW_022280053.1, forward strand.
TAACACACCATTACTCACCAGCTATAGGAAGTATGTCCCCAAGAAACCTTCCCATAGCTGCAACCGTAAATGAACCGCTATGATAATCATAGAACCAGTTTAACATGCCTAGCATGTCACAACAGACGGGGGAGTGGGAGAAGAAGCCAACGTGAAGACATAGAAAGGGAAAGGCGAGGATGAAAGGGGGAGACTTAAAGAGCTCAACTGAGGAACATTGTCTTAACGTTGTCTGTATTGGACCGACTTACTTCAACCAACAGACAGTTGCAGAAGGTTGCACAGATTCTTCATCTTACATTTTGCCAAAGAAAACAAGGACATTTTGGGAGAAAAGGATCGTAGCTCATAAATGTGGCAACACAAAGAAAAGAAAAAGCATCAAGTAAGCATTGTGTTTCTAGAGCATAACAAGCACTCCTCAAACACGTTATTTTAATGCAATATTTACAACGTTATGTTTTCCACCCAATAGTACTGCCCATTTTAAAACCTTTGTATTTTGAGGTATTTGTGCCTGACTTCGAGGGAGATTAACTATAATTGAGCTCAATTGAACTTGCCATTAACTCGTCATGTGTTCCAGGATAATTCAGCTGTCAAGGTAGTACTGCAGTAGTCGTAGTAGTACCTTTTCTTGAATAGGTGTGCTGTTCACTCAACCTCTTGGTTGCATTGGTCACCATGGAGACTGCCTGGACATCTGTATTACCACTGGAACAACCATGTTTCTATCTGCTACTTAATCAGATGAGAAGATTGTCACCAGAGGGGCCGGTAGGCAGAGATTGATACCTTTTAGATAGAAACAGAAGTCAGAGGATGTCACTGTCAGTCTTGGGAATTTAGCTCATCGTTGAATATGAAATCCGACACTTTGTCAGTATGCACTGGCTGAAGGTAGACAACTTTACTGAACACATCAACTACTGGAACTTAGGCCACCATTTGTTTCCTGCTTTAATCAATGCTGTTGCGATTAAGTCAAATAGGGAGGTAATTTGCAACCTGATCTTGTTCCAATAAGAAAATCACCTTTCGCAGCCAGCAGGAATCTGGAAACAGTTGTTGCTGGCCAAGGCTGGCGCTTCCTCATCGTGATGTTTTGATAGGATGACGCTATATTAGGGATTCTGTCTGTCATGGTTTGACCCATGCAACAGAAAGAAAATGATCTTCATTATTTAATTATTTCTTATATCTATTATTTATGTCCAGGTACTAGTTTATCTTGTCTCTGCATCACTATTGAGCTTCCTAGCAAACCTGGCCTTAGATACTGTTCATGTTACAGGGACTGTATTTGCTCTCCTTACATTTGTTTTATTTCTGACAGGGTCTAAAACAAACAGCTCTTATAAAAGAATACTATAGATTATATCTTGCAATTCCATCCCACCAGCCTCAACGCCAAATTCAGTGTGTGGGGGGGGCAATGGCGCCTTCCCCACTTCCTGCAGCCTTGCTCAGACCACACTCATCTAAATCTCAACTACACACCTGTAAAGTTTCATGACTGCATCTTGCACGGTTGTGGCACTATCGCGTTGACAAAATCTGTCCACAGACAGACATAAACATCTGTCAGAGTACTGAAAACCTCTTTCGTGGTAGTTCTCGCTACAGTTGGTGTCTCCAGGGCCACATTTTTACAATGTTGACACACAGAGCCACAAGGCGAAAGCAATACCAGCCACACGCTGTCATGGCTGGTAATAAAACAATAAAATGCTGGATGTGGTTGCATTGTTTCACAGCTGAGAGTGCTTCCTCTTCGGAGTGGATTACCATTTGCCGGACCAAAGCCTTCATATAGAATCTGTCACTACACTGGCAACCCTCCACACAATAACTGCATGTACCCTGGCAATCACACCCAATGTAGCAAATGCAGATACATTTCACAATAAAATACAACGGTATTTACAGCAGGTTTACTTTGATAAAGGAGCTTAGACATTTATATATGAAATAATTTGTATTCATTCTTATCTCAGGCAAATATGATCAAATTGCAGGAATGTCTTGTTCATCATTTGAAATGATGAATATCTGTACCAATTATCACAGTAATCCATCCAGTAGTTGTTGAGACATTTCTATCTGGACCGCAGTGGTGGATCGACCGACCAACATGTAGCCACAGCTTTGGCATGGTTAAAATGATCTTGAAGTTCCGATATGTATTTGGTCCCTGCGTGAACTGAAGTACCTGAGGAAGAATACAGTATAATGAATTAAGTGTGCCACAGTCTGAGAAGCACAGAGGAGCCTAATTAGAGTGATTTCTGACAACTTGTCAGTGCTTGTCTGCTTGATATGTTTCATTGCATTTATTGTCAGGTTTTCTGTCAGTTGAAATTATTCAACTTGTGTTAAACTGTAAAAAAGAAAACATATTTTTAGTGAACAAGTGGGGGAAAGCCAGAGAAAAGATAATGAGAGAAAGGAAGAAGAGAAAGGCGGAGCTTGTGTGAACCAGTCTTGCCACTTCAGGGGCGTGACGCTGGTGCTGCTTTTGTGGGAAACGTCGGCACTGCCCGTCTCTCAACCCCCTCCACCCGTCTTTCACCATATCCATTCGTACTTCCCCCACCTCTCTTCCTCTCCCCCTCTCTTCCGCTCTCCGTCTCTTCATCCCCTCCCTCTCTTCCAGCCAGCCCCGCCACAAAGCCCCACCCACAGCATGAGAAGACAGGGAGAGGAATATGATCTAACCACACTCCCAGAGATATTACCTCAGCAGCCACCCCCTACACACACATGCACACCCAAACATACACTCCTACCTTCCCCTCTGTCATACCCATGCACTCCACTCCCCCCCAGCGTTCCCTTCCCTTGCTCCCCCTGATCTCCTCCTCGTCCTCCACTCCCTACAAATACTGCTGCCAGGCCATAATGTTTTTCTTAGCCTCTCCTACACAGTTTTCACACAGTTTCCCTCTCCCTCAACATACAGCAACATCCCACACACCCTGGGCCCAGCTGACCCAGTGAGAGAGGAGGTGGGAGAGCTTTGGGTGGGCAATAACGCCATCACTGAGGGACAGGCTGCACGGCTGTTACACCAAAAGAGATGACTGACGACGGTTTTTAATCAGCAGGAAATGTGAACACGATTCCACGCTCGTTCGCTTTGCTTTCAACGAATGAAAAAAAGAAAAGTAATCACATCTTTCCCAGGTTTCGATCCCTCTGCTTGCCCACATTTTTTGCTCATTTTGCTTATTACATGCTGGTTTTGCAACAGTTTGGTCAAAGCCGTGATGATGTGGGGTTGACAGGATGTGGTGTAGGATTCATTCCTCTCCACAGAGAGAGAGAGAGACAGCTTTAAAGGTTAAGGTGTCTGTTTTCAGTCTTTTGTGGTTTTCTCAGTAGGGTCCAGAAACAGAAACAGCATCCATCTGTAGGTCTCAGCAGATACACCCCCCTGGTGTTTGTTTCCCTTTGTCTCAGAGCCTATAATATAATCAAGTTTGTTAGCTAGTTAGTTAGGATTTTTGTTGTCATGCTAAACATTTAGCTTATCCCACATGGGATTTCAAGACACCACTGAATAGAAAATGAAAGGAAAAAAAATGCAATTGAACATTTTGTAAGGGAATAGCAAACTCAGTCTTTGCGCGTCGGTCCATGTTTAATCAAAACTAGTCTACAGCCATGCTAGCAGCTCTGTACTACAGCTAAATACTTAAATTAGCAAACACATTCACTAGGTTTACATGCTGTTGATCAGCAGGTGTGATGTTTACCATGCTCACCGTCGTAGTTTAATATTTGCCTATAAGAACGAAACAGAAAGTACAGCGGCGTCATTGGACTCGGTGAATCTTTGACCTGACGATGGCGCCATATGAAAAGTTGAGCAATCACCACGGTTCATCCTGTGGGGAACATGAGTGTTCGCGCCACATTTCATGACAATCCAGAGACATTTCACTCAAAACCCCAAATGTGAACCCCATTAGGATACATTGTCTGGGAACTCTGAACGTCTGTGTAAAACAGGTGCTAATCCCTCTTGCTGCTGTAGAAATTTCAACGGAGTAAAAATGATGACCTGCTGGTGGCGCTAAAGGAATAGTCACAGGATCACTGTGGCTGTCACATTCTGCCTCTCTGTTTCATCCTACAGCCATGTCAACTTCCCCAAACCCGTTCTTTGCTTGTCCACCAGGTGCCCTCAAACTTTTTCCTACTCCTCCAGTCATCCACATGCTCACCTGTTTCCACTTTTCCCCGTGAGCCCTGCAGTATATAACCGGACCATTTCCTCTTAATTCCTGCCAGGTTGTCAAAGTTGCAATGTTGCTTTCTTGCCTTGTGTTTTTTTGCTTTCGAGTTTCTGTTATCTGAACCTCAACCTGGTCCTGTACCTATACCTGTTTACCTGCAAGCCAATAAACTATACCCTCATTTTGGCATTAAATGGCTGAATTGATCCAGTCTGCCTGCTTTGTCTGTGTTTGTGTCCAGTCCTGCATATCCTGAGTCATTACAGTTGTAATCCAATGATAGTTGAGATCAACAGACAGACATTGCCATCCATAGCGCCACACTTTAAACATTTTTTTTTGTGGTTTCCAGTTATATGTAACTAGTTTTTAGTGAGATGGAACAAATTTGAACAATTCAGATTAGATCTTCATCCTCCAGACCAACATACTCTGTCTGTTTCAACATTTCAACGAATGGCAGATCTAATGGAATTTCAACATTCGTAAAAGAATTTCATATTATGCAACATACTGTGCTGGTTCATCAGAGGTCAGTTTCCAACTCATAGTTGTCTAATTACCACTGGCCAAAAACTACAGTGTGGATGTATTAAAAATATTATATTTAGACTCCAAAAAATATGATGTTTTGCTCTCCAAACAAAAGTTCATGGTGTTGAACTCAGATCCACAGAGCAGCCAATTAATTTATTATTCAAAAGTCAGAGCATACCAAACAGAAAACTAAATTCATTATTTTTTATTAGTTTCTACAAACAAATCTGATTGTTTTTTTTCACTATGAATCACATTTCTTTATGGGTTTTCTGCATTTTCCAAAACTGTCCGTCCATATTGTTTTGGATAATTGGGATTATTGTTTTGCATGTTTTTGGTGATTATGATAGGGTGAGTAAGTATAGCCACACATTCTTCAGCTAAAATACTCTGAATCTACATACTGTAGGGCGACCTCAGGTCCCACGGGAATGAAACAAAAAAAAAGAGAAAGAGAGACGGATCTTACGATACAGCCGTCCTTCATGATAACTTGTTTACTGTATTCCAGATTGAGCCAGACACATGTGGGACAATGTAAAAGTATATTCAGTGAATGATAATAATCCCCCTGGTCTATTAATATCCACATAATCATTATGGCCAGCGGAGAGGAGAGGGCGCTGGTCAGAAGAGGATTGTGGGTTTTGCAGTTCAGAGTAGCTAAAATAGCCATTCCACTGGTGGAGCATGTGACTACAGGGACCAGAGGAGCTCGAGAAACGTCCTAGCGAAGTTGATGAAACCACACACTGACACAAATGACTGGCCTCGATGACTTTCATCTCGGCGGGGAATCCGAGGCCCTGGTCAGAAACAAGCAGGCAGTTATAGGCCACAAAAGCACAAGTTACGGGTGTCAAGCCATGCTAGTGAGAAGGAAAAACACACACTGCTGAAAGGACAGGAAATGTTTTATTTAAACATCTCCATGGCAGTTTGATTCAAGAAGATACTTGACTTTGTATTGGGTGATGCGGTGCTTTTGCTTCTTATCAGTTGGTCAAATGGGAGTCCACAAATTAAAATGATTTAATTCTACATTCAAAAATTTGATTATCTGAATTAGATATGCTGAGGATGATAAGATAACTTTTATCGTTCCCAAGGGGGAATCTTGCTTGGGCAAAAGTGCTACAAACAGCTGCAATCACCTTAGAATAATACGTAGCCAACAAGACTGAACACATATTAAGAAAAACATGTATATTGCACATGCCCTGTGAGATGAAGAATGAAGGCTGTTAATAAAATAGTTCGACATTTATACACTTTGACACATGGCCCCTGTGAGTATAATGTATTTTTGTATTGTCAGTTTTGAAGTTAAAATTTTCCCTGACAGTTTGTGGTTACGGTCACTCACTATGGAAGCCAGTGTTTAGTGTATGACTGATTTAAGTGCCGCGTTAAACAGGACCAACAATTGATAAAGAGGTGATTGTGTGTGTGCAACATGGGAGCGTTGTTTGACTTGTGTGCACACCTGCAGGTGTTTGAGCCTCTGTGTATGAGCATGTGCTTTTGCATGTGCATGCTGCCTTGTGCTGGAGCCCCCTCACTGGGCGGCAACAGGGCTGAGGTAACATCACACGCTTCTTTCTTTTTTTTTCTCTTTCTTTTTTTTTGATAAAATATATATAGCTTGAAGTAAAAAGCTCTCATAACTACTGTGGTTTTTAGTGTTGCCAGGTCAACCTGCCCACTCTACACTCAACAACACTGGAATGGGATGGGTTGAGCAGGGGAAGAGGTGAGAGAGAAGTGGGAATGATAAAAATAATTTGGGGAGGGAAAAATGATGGCAGGCAGGGGGTCTAATGGGGAGGGGGCGTATAGTAAGAGGGAGGAAAGGGTGGGGGAGAGGGATGAGGAGACGGGGATGAAGTAAGAGGAGATATAATAGGGGAAAAGCCCCTCAGGCAGAGGAAAATAATTAAAAGAGGAGACAATTGATGCATTAGGGAGAATTGTGGTGATGAAGGAGAGACATGGGGTGATGCAGCTCGAGGTGACGGATGATGATAAGCTCTTTTTGCTCTTTGACTCTTGACACTTCACTCTGCACTGTAACTGTCAGACAGCGCTGTCCTGGCATACCCTCCATCCACTTATTTTACATGAGATAAAATGTGTGCCTGCGTGCATGCCTGTCACCGTGCGGGTGTGTGCATGTGTGTGTGTGTTTGCAGTCGGCCCGTCCTGCCAGCTGCCAGTGTGTAGCACTCAATCCAGCAAAGGCGAAGCCTAATTACAGACGCATGGCTACAGATTTAGCCGGCATGCTAACCATAACGGAGGAGGCAGCAGGGAGGGGATCGCTTGGAAAAGTCACGGCTGGACGAGAGGTTCACAAGAGCGGACCACAGGGACAAGGGAGGGGGGGTACTCTATTTCAGGATCTGCTGCTCTCATTATTTATCATAGTGGAAGGCTCGGCAACAAGAAGCACCCTACAATTGACTGCACACATCGACGCAAAGGGGCAGAAGTTGAGCAAACCCCCAACCCACTTCATGTATGTTGCCATCTATGAAAGCAGCATTTCCCTCATTTTCGAGCGCCAACATTGCCATAGCTTCAGTTATAACAAACTTGTCTCTGCCGAGGTAACACCCAGTGCGAGCAGGGTGACACAGAAAGCATACTACTCATTACAGGGATGGATTCCTCTCGTGTCTGGCATATACTAAGCGAGACGGAAAGTTTTCCAGGTTGTCTAAAGTGATCCATGCAAGTGTGTATGTATGTGCAAGTAAGCCTGCATGTATGTGAATGCGTCCGTGTGTGTGTGTGTGTGTGTGTGACGGACAGTTTGTGAAACCAGGGAGGGTTGGCAGTTAAACTCTGAGCTCACCCACGACTCTACCACTTCCACCCACAGTGTCCTCTATACAGCTGCTCTCACTGAGCCAAACTCACACTTCATCCTCATCCCTCTCTCTTTTTCTCTTTGTGCTTCTCTCCATCACTCCCTCCCTCCCCTCATCCATCCACCCATCCATCCATCCATATCTTTTTTTAATTTACTCCCTTCTCTACATCTAATCTTTCCTTCTCCTTCCCTCCATCTGTCTCTATTTTTCTCAGTTGCTACCCTCTACCCACCTCTTTCAGTGTTCATTTTTATGCAATCTCTTACCATTCGCTTTTGCTTACTATTTCAAACTTTTGGACTTTTGACACAACCTATCCCTGTGCACGGCCTCAGCACAGGAATAATTATTTTCACAAATGTATGAAGCATCCATTCCAGGGTCTTCTCATGTCTACTTAAACATGCCAGTTTTTATTTGAGATTATGTGAAGACTGAGGGGGGAGGGGGAGGGGGCACAGAACAGAGTTGAAAGGGGTAAAGGTTTGGCATGTGCACATGTGTCTACAGAGTTACATTCTGGATTTATCAACTTATTAAGACAAAGTTACAGTATCTTCAAGATGAGAACTTAAAAAAAGATCATATTTAGCATCCACTCTTGTCTTAATACTTCTTGTGTTCATTCAATTACTGTATAATTAATCCATCAGCCATTGGTATGAAAAGATGACTCAGCGATGAAAAAGAAAAAGTCATCCACAAGAACAGAGGAGTTGACTCACAAAACAACAGCTCATACACAAAACCAACTCCGTGTTTGTGCTCCGTTTCTCAGAGATTAGAAGTCACACAGCGTTATCACGATCAGGCTTTCATTGACGAAAAAGAGGAACTTGCTCTTAGAGTTTTCTCTGATACTCCCCTAACTCGATCTGCTGACGCAGCTTCAGCACTTCCCATCTGCTTTATTATAAATGTCCATGAGGTAGTGGCGTCCTGAAGCTGCCAAACAAAATTGACAAAATTGGCTCTTTTTTAGATATAGTATAGGCAAGACAATCGGGGGGATAGAGGTGGGTACCAATTTTGTTGTGTGCCCTTAAAGCAATCTTCGTCATTTAAAAATAGGCTTCGTTCCTGTTCAACCTGCGCGCGCACACACACACACACACATAAAGACGCACCGAGGCCGATTAAAGGTTTACATGGTGACTAATGGTTTTGTGCTTTGCAGTCAGTCAGTCCTACCACCAAAGTGCAGAAGGTTTTGGCTCAAGGACAGAACTGCATAGTACAGTGTTTTCTATTTTATAAAAATACATAATGCATGTGTTATATTAAGAATTTTATTCAGAATAAATGTTGATATTAATCAACAGACTGTCCTGAGCAAGCAGGATGTTTTACACATTCATCTTTATGTGCTGTGCTCGGTTGTACTACATCACACAGATAAGTACAGTATGTGTACTTCACAGTGGTGGAAGAAGTAATGCTTAAGTAAAAGTAACAGTACATCATTCAAAAAATACTCTATTACAAGTAAAATAACTGCTTTGAAAAGCAAAATAACAGAAGTAAAAGCTGCAAAAAATGTACTTAAAGTATCAAAAGCAAAAGTAGTCATGACCCTTCTGACTCTGATAATCACGCCTGGGGAGAGGTTATGTGTTCGGTCATGTGTGTGACTGTCTGTGATTGTGTGTGTCCGTGACTGATCGAGCGTGCACCTCTGTGTTTGCTAATCTCGCATCCTGCTGCAGCAAAAGGCTGCAGTAATCAAGTTAATGTACTTAATGGCTTTCCTCCTCTGGTACTTCACCTACAGTAAATAAATATATATATGTTGGTATTATTTATATATAAACCTATAACTTGCATATAATGAAGATAAGTTTCAACCCCACACCTCACGTTGAAAAGCAACACCCACCCACCACTGGTTTGAGCTCTACCGTGTCAGCAGTGCAGTATGGGAAATGAGGAGTGGGTGGGTGTGTGACCCGACGACCTATCAGCAACTTGCTCAGGGCCCAGCCGCACACCATCAACATCTCCCTGCGCTCATCTCCAGCTCAATCGATTGCCCTCATTTTCACATATACAGGAGGAAGTTGCAAGACGTGTGTGAACTGGGGGAGGTGGAAAGGAAACTGCATCGCAGATGGTTGTTGTGTTTCTTGAACACTCAACAGTCTACTCACCTTCTGGGCTTGTTATCAGTTTTACATGAGGATTTCATGAGAGAAAGGATGTGAGATTATGTCTCGTTAGAGTACATCATATTTAACCTTGTGAATTACAAGATTGATGGTGACTTAAAAGCACATTCATATCATGCAGTATTTTTTAGTGGGCTTCACATTATAATTTGACATTCAGCAGCTTATTTCTAAAAGTGTGTTGCTCACACATTACCTGAGTGTTGAATTAAATGATAATAATCCTAGTCTAATTTTATCACATTGTCAGGTCATCAGGGAGATCCATCAACGCTTCAGAGAATAAGGTACTTACATGAATCACTTACTCAGTTTTACGGTATCTTCATGTATACGCTGTGGTTGTGTACATGGGAAAACTTTGTAAACCACAATATGATAGTTTATACAGTGATTTTATGAGAGGTATTACTAAGCTGTTTGTTTTACTGTTCTCCTGGGTGAGCAAGTGTCAGCCCAGTTTTACATCTAATTATTTTACTATTTGATTTATTTACAGCCTAACATGTTGCAAAAACATGCAGTAAGCACAGTAAATGAGATCTAGAAAGCATTCTGATGCTTATGATGGCACGAGGGCATACAACTTCTTGTGCAGAGTAAAATAACGAAGGGATCGGATGGAATGCTTGTGAAATCTCATGGTTATGCTGAAACCCCCCAAAGAGGTTTGCAAAATGATCATCTTTCACTGTTCAAGGTCACAGATCCTCTCCCAGCATGCACTGGGCAGGTCAACAGTCCATCGCATTTCTCAAACAAGCGTGTAATCGTCGACTTAGATGCCCCGAAGATGTCAGCCCACGATCACAGCTGTCATGTGCTGACAGTCAGGTAGCTTGGCAGTTTGACAGATGGTACTGGTATTTCACTCTCGCTAATCACTAAACTCGCACTCAGCAGGGAGGCTCAGTGTTTACAGAGATGATCCTTCAACCAAGAGCAGCAGAGTTCAGGAAGCCTCAGTGGTACAGTGTTAAAACCGGGTAAGAAAGCTTGTCCGGTATACTGTTAATTACACTCAATTTGGGACAGTAAACAGGTCATGCTGAGCAATTATATAGACTATGTTTCATCTGTATGTTAACTTCATTTTTCAAGTTTTGATTCCTGCAATTTGGTTGCCGTTGGACCCAGAGATTGTCGGGAACTCAGGCTTGACACATACACATCGAGAAGAAATGCTCGGAAATGTCACCCGTGAGTCACAGGGGACTGATGAGATTCAGCAGGTGCAATGTCTCTCACACCTTCTCTCAAACTTGAGCTCAAGAAAAGAAGTTCCCACTTTTGCGTCCATTTTATCAAACAGGAAAGCTGTCTTGCTCTAAACATTTTTAATTCATTTTAATAGCCATGCAAGTAATTGTATTGTGATTGTAATTAACTGGATAAAAAGGTTCAGGTTCTTGGTTTAGATTCTGCTAGACACCCTTGCAGAGGTGGAAAGTTATATCAAATTTTTTTTTTGGTTTCACTTTTATACCTTCCCTCCACTATTAGTCATAAGCTTGTTTTGTACTGCATTTTGTCAGTGAGGCAATTAATAAAGAAACGCCTTTTTCTGACCCAACGCCGTTAAAAATGCACAAACTGAACTATGATATGTAAACTTTGTCGAGGTACAACCAGTACTTCCCTTATAGAAGCTGAGGTTGGGCCTCTCTCATATCAGGTGTCAGCATCTTGAATAACTGAAAAGAGAGGAGTCAGTGACGCTCTTTTGCTGACTGTGACATGGGGTAAAAAATGTCATGACCACAATGTGTGCATGCTGTGCATGAGATAGACCAGAGGTGAATCATACACTATTTCCTCTGATAAGAGTGCAAGGCAGAAGAAAAGACAGTGACACCTTTTCCATCCTGATAGAAATTTGTAGCTAATGCTACAGCACAAATGATGTGGTGGATGTAGCAGTGTCAGGCCATCATCAAAACGTTGAACCTTAACAAGCAAAATTACTCGCATTCAGCCATGACCATTATCGTTCTCTAGCCCAAACCACGTGTTTATTATTGTAATCATGACGATGGAGGTCCCCTAAACTTAACTACGAACTCATTTGAACCCAAACCATCCTCTTTCCCTCACCAAGTTGTGTTTGTTCCTAAAACAAACAAAGCCTTAGATCATGAAACTGTTTTGTTTTTCCAACAGTGATTTTTAAGCACAGAAATATAATCAGATGTAGAGATTACATGTATCATTCTGCGGTGCAATAATTGTAGTTTAATTTGGAGAACTTGTTGGATATGGTGTTTAGAAGATCCAAGTATTTCCTGGCAATTCTTGTCAAAATCTGTTCTTGTTTCCAAGGAGAGACACCTGCAGGATTATCAACTGTGTGTGCTTGTGTGTTCACATACTGAAGAATATATAATGAAATAAAGAAGCCTTCTCCAAACCTCTTAACACTCAACTGTCATAGCTGTGGTCCAACTTTAAACTGCTATTACTACAGCAATTTAACTTTTCACCTTCCAATTAATATTCATAACTGGAAATGAAACTGTCTCAATTTAATACTGATGCCTCTATAAACGAGACCATCAGTGTGAAGGACTGGCTATTTCTATACAGTTATTCTTAATGCTTGTCATTGGTGCTACTGGGTCGGATCCCAATGCGAAATCAGAGGAAATAATGCCCGTCGCGGACTGACCCAGATCCGGCTTCACTGTCGTCTTCGACCTGCAGTCGGAAGCTGCGTCAGGAGGAGGAGAGCACAGCACCACCGTCTCCCGCTTCGGCCAGGAGCAGAGCTTTGACTCGCTGCAACACAGACACAGACACTATGGTGCTGAGGCCCAGGCTGTTTTGCTGGGCCCGCTAGAGGGAAAGAGGCACAAGAGAACCAGAACTGAATGAGGCAGACTGTCAAACTCTGCTGCAGTAAAATGAGAGGTTTTCTGAAGGGACTCTGGTACTTGGTTAATTGCAGTAGCTTTAAGTGTTATGCAGAACCTGCAAACATAATCTACGCAGATGCAAAACAATTCTCCAACTCCTCAAACAACTGAAATAACACCAAAATAGCTGCATGCGATAGATAACCTTTCCTTGGCTCTCCATTGAAAGTAATCATCATATAATCGAGTGTGAAAGAATAACGTGAAATTTAGAATCAATGTTATTTTATGTTAAAGTATCCACAGTTCTGTTTTTTTTAAATCTGATTTAATTTATGGTGAGAAATACTAGGGATTAAAATAATAAAATAATATTATCGGGGAGTAATAATTTAAAAATCCTATGAAATCCTTCAACCATTTCGATGAGTGGAAGACAAAAGTAGAAATACAAGGAACAAAACAATGAGCAGGTTGCAAACGTCAATATGTGTGATTGCACCCTGAGTGTCATTTGAAAAATGAGATTGCCTGTAATGGATAGAGATGATTGAAGCATGATGTGAGAAAAGCAGCGGTGTATATGGAGGAGTTGAGACTGGATCTTTGTTATATGTGTGTGTGTGTGTGTGTGTGTGTGTGTGTGTGTGAGGAGAGTAAAGAACAGGAACAATCTGAAGACAAAGGAAAGAAGGAAGGAAGGGGCATCATGAGAAAGACCGTTGGCCTGTACACAGCTGATGGGCTGCACTTCGTGCCTTGGGGTGTAATGCAAGAGGCGAAAAATAAACTGGAGAAAAACACAAGAAGTACATGAGACTGGCATGTACAACTCTGCCATTATAAAGACGATATAAGTAAGATGATTACTGAGGCTGCTTTATTCACTGTTGCTGTATGAATATTGGGGAAGTGTTGTGATTTGAAACAGTGAGCTGGAATACAAGTGGAGGCCCCAAAATTCGTGATGCATTATACAGATTTAACTTTTATTTATTGGATATTTATTTATTGATCCTGGTCACCTGACTCCCATATCTTCCTGCTCACCTGGGTCTCATATGCGTGTGTGTGTGTGTGTGTGTGTGTGTGTGTATATATTATATATATGAATTCAGGAGGGACATTAGCATAGAACTCTTCCTGTCTTCCTGGACTATCCACATTTAGGTCCTTCCCTTGTTCCCTTTAGGAAACAAGCTATTAATTTGCTTGAATAAGTCTTGGACTGCATATACATGGCGATCAACAACAAACAGTAAGAAAAGATTGCATTCTCCCCTCTTCTACCCTTTCACACAGTTATTTGAGTGACAGGTGAGAGAGTTTCCCTCGGCTGGTCAGAAATTATCTTGAAATCAAACAGAACAATGGTGGCATACTGAGTCTGTAAGCCTGTTCATCCTGTAAGTGCTGGATCCTGCTGAGAAACACGCAATGTAAAAGGTTGAATTGCCTAAAAATAGAAATAACCATTAGTTTATTTTTAAAAGCAATCTACCAGTCTCAGTGTGTATTTTTACATGATGTCTACCAGTTAGCACATACATTTTACTGGTACATTTCTCTGGTCCTAGCTGCTGTATTGCGAGGTGTGTGGTGGCTCTAATCAGCTTACTTCCCTGGGCATCAGCCTCTGGCCGACGGCACAAAAGGCCTCACTGGGACCACCAAAATCCTTCCTGGGCCATTAAATACCACAAACACATCAACCGTCACACACAAACACATGCTCACACACACAAACGCCTTCATAGGCGCACACACATTTTAGGATACAGCATACTACTCTATCTAGATTTAAAAGGTTTCAGACTGTTCATCTCATGCGAGACCACCGAGCAACGCAATAGATGTGGTGCAATTATTCAACCACACAGAATACAGAGACGAGGTTTAATGTACTTTCTATCCAGCACAAGCTGCTGAAGCTTTCGTCAGGAAGTCCAATGATCACCTGCAGATTTTGATGTTTTCATAAAACCGAGATAGTGTTTCTCTTTTTCCGAGAAGATCAGTAGAATACCCAGTGTGAGTTTTTGCTATCTGTTGTTTTTTTTGTTGATTGATGTGAAAAGGCTTAAGTTTCTGGGTTGGTGCTGCGGGTTGGCCGTGTCAGGCCATCGTGAGGTGGGCCTTTCCCCTTTGTGTCTGAGTCACACACTAATGGAGAAGATGAGAAGGATGTGTATATGATGGCCCCTTTAGATTAGAAAAGGTCTGCATTGTGTGTTTGTGTGCGTGTGTACTTTCCCTATTTCTTCATCCCTTGGTTGGGTATTTTAAAGCTGAACTGAATTTTGTCGCTATATATATATATATATATATATATACGTATGTGTGTGTGTGTATATATATCCATCCATCCATTTTCCTCCGCTTATCCGGGGTCGGGTCGCGGTGGCAACAGGCCAAGCAGGCCGACCCAGACTTCCCTCTCACCGGCAACATGTTCCAGCTCATTCTGGGGGATCCCGAGGCATTCCCAGGCCAGCTGGGAGATGTAATCTCTCCAGCGTGTTCTGGGTCTTCCCCGGGGTGTATATATATCCATTTAAATTAATTATTTTATACTTTTTCTTTGCATTAATAGCGCTCCCTACATACAATTCTCGTCCGTCTGTGCAGCATGCAATATCTGCTCCACACAAATGTCCTACCAACTGTCCACCACTCTGAATAACATTACACAGCCCCACTTGGAGTAATTGATTGAGAATATCTGATTTGGGACATTTCCCTAGTTGCCATGGTGCGCCTGGAACGAAGATTTGATCGGGGTTATCACCATGGGGACGCATAAGCGCCTCCCCTTGGTGTCCACGATGAAACCTCACAGCAAGCAACGGCTACGTGTGAGCGTGCGTCCTCCTGCAGGTGTATCCAAGCAGCAGCAGCAACTCTCACACTCTCTCTCACCAGTTTCCCTTTACTTTCCATGTCCTCATCCCCCCCCCTCCCACCCCTCCTCCCCTCCCGATGCCTTTCCTGCCCGCCTGAGAAGCAGAGGCCCGGCCTGGTGGCGCTGACCTCACCCTTAGACCCCCAGGAGACACTGACCATTGCCCCGCTTCCGACTGTCTCACAGCCCCAGCCAGTTATCCCTGCTCAGACTGAAATAGCATCTGAACCTCACATCCTCTGCCTATTAGCAGCCACATTCTCCCTGCCGGTTGTGTTAATGGCACCGCACAGGCTTTGTAAAAAAGTATTCAGTGAAAATCAAACAGCAGCAGGAACGACAGAGTGTGATGACGGCACTGGTTTATGCAAATCACACAGCGATGAAAAAACTATTTTCTGGAACACAAAGCTGTATTCTTTCATTTTTTTTTTTACTTTTCTCTTTTCTTTCTTTCTGCTTTTTTTGTGAAATATTGAATATATACATTTGATCTAACTGAAAGAATGTGACAAGTTTAGAGGGGAAATGTCTCTGTTAGAGGAACAGCTCACAGAAATCTTTAAATATTAATAGCTAACAGTGTGTTTATAGGGTTTTATTTTATGTGAAATCTGAAAAGTAACTATAGCTGTCAGATAAATGTAGTGGTTTAAAAAGTACTACAGTTCCCTCTGACAGCAAAGGGACTTTTCACCACTGGGTTTAATAATTTTCAGCACTGTTGACTGAGGTCACCTCCAAGTTTGAGTTCAGCTGATGGACTATATTTGACATACATGGAAAAGAGGATGATGTTTTAAAGTAAAATGGAAAAGAACAGGGAGGCACAAGAAGCAAGTGAGGACAAAATGATTTAATAATGTGGCTGTAGCTGCGTATTTCAGATCAGATTTCAGAAATCTGTAATCTTCTGTTTGTCTGTCAGGACCAGTTCCCTCCCTAAACAAGATGCAAGCTCTATAACTGTGTTGTTCTTCAGGTGCTGGTGTCTAATGGGGTTCAGGAAACAGAATTGAGATTACCGACGATGAGAAAGAGATGGTTGCTGGCGGGGAAGAAAAGGGTGCACTGAAATGTTGGTTAAGCGTCTGAGTCGTCATTCATGATCCGCAACAACAGATTCAGCTGGTTGTCTCAAGATATTCTTGAGCCTCAGGTGGTAAAGATACAGCAATATGAGCCTGGCAGGGAGGAGGGGTGTCAGAGTTTCATTATCAAGTCACCTTACAGGGCAGCAGTGTTTAGTTGGAAATCAGCATATATGTTCCCTGTATACAGATGCACCAATGAGAGGTAATTGTGCTAAAGGTGAGTGATTCTGGCAACACATTTTCAGTATTGTAAAAAATATATTTGTATATTTCTTGAGTGATATACAACAGACTAATATGATGAGTGGTATTTTAATTAAATCATTACATTTCGGAACTGGAAATACTGTATACTGTATGTTTCTAACCTCTCGCTGTTTTATAGGTTTTATTACCTCCTGTTTATTTTTGAGCAAACAAAATAAGAACCTAGTGGTTAGAGTGAACAGAGAGAGCACACAAGACTAAGAAAGAAAATCACAGAAACTTCATTGAAGGAAATGACTGTATGAACAGTGTCCTCTCACTTATGCATCTCTGCCAGTATTTATTCAGTACGCAATTCTTTGCTTTATTTACCTACTGTACTTTTAAATTATTAGCCTTAACTTTTGTTGAACATAAGTTTTTGCTAAAGCTTTTGAACTCCACTTAAATAGAGAAACTCGCTGTTAAAATCGCTGCCTTAAATAAGTGAGTGAATCAATAGTCGCTGGTTTCCTCGTGGTCAAATATAAAAAACATCAACTGAGACATAAGTAACGATTTGAAACTGAACAATTACAAACTCAACGCTCCTAATGACAAATGCAGGAGAGAATTTTTGCTGCACTCAACGGGCCCCTTAAATCATTAATTGTGAGCCCCACACCCCAAACCCTGCTTAAAAAGAACGAATCTGTTTATGCATTCATTTCATATACTCAGTGGCACATCACATTCTGCATTGCAAATGGGGGTGCAGGTAATGAAGCTTATGCAGTGTGAAAAGGCCAATTACTCTAGTGTGTGGTGGCTGGGACTAGAGTGTGCTTGGGCTCCCTCCAGGCTAGAGACAGAACCTAGTAAACACCTCATCAGCTGATGACACACACACACACACACACACACACACACACACACACACACAGTGCTGAAGATCGTATGACGACTGTGGGACACACAAAAACACACGCTGCAATGAGGAGTGTACATGTATGTTTAGGCATGTGCATGCAAACAAATGCATCAGAGATGTGTTTAAAACTATGCGTTGAAACGCTGTGTATACAAATGATCCAACTATCTGCATATTCACAACAGTAACCTTGCCAGTGGATGAGTAGGGAGGAGAGGGAAGAAGAGGCGGAGAAAGAAATGAGCCAAAGATCCCTTCTTTGTGTCTTCTAATACTTTAAATGTCTGCTGCCCATATAAAAAAAAGAAATATCCTGAATATGGACTTGTTGTGTCTTGTTTTATATACACACTCACCTTTTCTTTCACCGGATTCACGATGAAATCTCTAGCTGAGAAAAGCAAAGAGTGGCAGAGATGAGAGAAAATGAAGGAGACAGGAATAGGGGACAGACGGGAGAGGAGAAAAACAGGAGAGCCGTGCAGCAGGAGGCCTCTTGTCTCACCAGTTGCAGAGGGTCATGGTGGGGGAGGTGAAAATTAAAGCACGCGGGCAGCGTCTTGCACCTCGACCCAGACTGAACCCCTCCCCCCCTTGCCCTTGGTGGTGTTGGTGGCCTGTGTGTGTGTGTGGAGGATGGGGTTTTATTTTTCTGGGGGGTGTATCTCAGGGGCATTGGACATGCACAGGTGAGTCACAGGTGTAGCCGCCGTCACACGCACTGCATATTTCAGGAACATCATCATGGGGCGGAGGGGCACTTGAGTGTAGGGCGCGCCATGTGCCTCCCTGTTCGTCGGACAGATTATTTTGATATCTCATTGTGTAGAGCAGGGAGTGTGGACCGGATTTCAGCATAGAAGGGAGACCTGTCAGTTGTGTTGAGAGACAAGTGTGCACAAGAAATGGGGTGAAAGCTGGTTGTTGTTTGGAAGAAAAAATATATTTTTTATTTCTGCAGCTACGCACTAAAATACACAAGAATGATGCCAATGTGTTGTGTTTGGGCCCTGCTCATGAGTCGTGAGGAAGTTAAAGAAAGTATTGCAGATTAGAGGCCTTTAAAGTTTAGACTAGAGGATACACATTTTAAATTGCATGCAGAGTGTTTCAGGATGTTCAAGTCACTGTTTGTGATGCATGCATGGTGTGTAGAACAAGATAAAGAGTCTATGCATGCTAGCCGCTCTGGGAGGCCGTACTACTGAGCTAAATGCTGACTTTCTCATGCTAAAATGTTGATTTTTAACAGGTGCAACGTTTACCATGTTCACTATCTTAGCGTGTTGACTAACATTTGCTAATTAGTGCTGAACGAAAAGTACAGCTGACAGGAATGTCATCAGTTTTGAAGGTTCTTGGTCTTAAACCAAATTAGTAAAATCAGTATTGGACACGTTTATAATTTTGACGTGATGATGGCACTAGCTGAGAAGTCAAGGGATCACAAAAACTATTATTTTATTCATCCAATGGGGAACAACATTTCATGGCATCATATGAAAAAGCTAATAATTGTGACATTTTTAGAAAACAAAAGTATAACTGCACATGATCATTTGTGTCTGAACAACATAAATTGGTTGTGTGTTTTATATGACATTCTACCCTTTTTGATATGTTGCACAGATCATATCACTCATGCAATAAGATTTGCGTATTAGTATCTCATAGTATGCAGTACTTCATAGTATGCAGTACTTCTCCAAAATAGATAATCACAAAACACAAAATAAGTACAAAATTGCACATTTTACAAAATATATGTAATTTATTTTACAAATGAGTGAGAAAATATTTATCTGTGATGACAAAAAGACAAATATAAATTTCAATAAAATGTTTTTTGGAGATAAAGCCTCAGATTCCCCAGAATTAGTCAACAAATTAGTTTATCAGACTTTTGCCCTGCGAGACATTGTGTGTATTCAGGAAATTGTGCCCATTGTTTACCGCAAACAAGGGAAATGGAGGCTGGAAGTTAAAAATATTACACGTTCATCTGATGAAATGATCATTGAGAACGTTTCGCTCTGCCCTCTATCCGTGTGTGTGTGTGGGTGCTTGTGTCTATGTGTGTATGTGTGTGTGTGTGTGTGTGTGTGTGTGTGTGTGTGTTTGTTTCATTCACATCCTATCTTGACCTATGTGACTCAGCATCGGTTTTTGTGGTCATATAATCGGGATGCCCTAGCACATAAACCATAATCATCTCCCTTTCCAGCTCTCAACATTAAAGGCCACTCATTTTTTCTACCATGTAATAATAGGGAACATCCAATCCAAGCCTTACAACGGCTTGTAACTTTGTACAAATCACATGCCCATCAAAAAGCTGGCGCTTCCCTGGTGGTGTTTATTTCGATTGCTCAGGAGGTTGCAAAAACGTTTAAAAAAAAGTAAAAGTTGAATGTAATCCGAAAAGATTGTCTATACATTTGGTTTTTTTAAGTCAGTGAGTTGGCGCGGATATCAAATGGAAGTGAAATTGAAATCGAGGAAGGAGAAAGAGACAGATAAAAACAGAGACGATCAAGGTCAGCGTTGTAGACAAGGAGTGACAGGACACGAATCTCTGAGAAACACTCCAACTAAAGCAGCAAGAGGAGAGGGAGGAGGGAGTAATCTCTCTGCCTCACCAGAGGAGAGGAGGGTGGGAAGAGCTTGGACCTCACTGCGCACACACACACAGACACACACACACACACATGCACAAGCACACACACACACACAGACGCGTTTCCATGCAAACAACTTGGCCATGCCGGGCGGTTAGGTGGGAGGATGTAAGGGAGAGGGCTACACCCTTGTGCAAAGCTTTGTTGTGTGACACATAGACAGCCCACCCTAGCATTCCCACCCCTATATTTGGCCTTGAATACAATTGCAGGTTTGAGAGTGACAAATCGGACTGCAGGCAGGCAGACTGAGACGAGGACAAGGGCAAAATTACACGAGTAGAAGGGGAAGCCGCTATAGTGGAGTGGCTGTTTGGCGACGAGATCATAGATAAGGAAGATTTTGTACAGCATGCATAGTGAAAACTCATTTTTATGTGATTAATAAAGCTTTAAAATTGTAAAGAAGAAGTTCATAAAGGTCCTTGTGTGGAGTTTAAGTGAGCTGGTCACTGTAATTAATAAGTGTGAATGACGGACAGTTTGTTTGTCTGTGTTTATCATTCTGTTAACCCTGCTATCCGCCCAGTGCATGCTGGGAAAGGATGCAGATGCATGTGACACTCACAAATAGAAATAAGTCAGCAGAGAAAAAGAATGCAGCACATTGGGATTTATGGTCAACTCTTCACACAAGTTATCTCTGTGATTCCAATTAAAATCAGCTTGTTTGATATTTCTTTGTTCACTTCATGTTGAACTCAAACCACATAAAATGAGATGGTTAAAAATAAGATTTTTTTAGGGCTATAAAATGAGCAATTGTATTTCCGTAAATGTAGGTATTTATCTGCATATAAAATACAAAGATCTCTTCATATTTCTATTTTTTATTTATTTAAAGGAAATATTATGTATATGAAATTCCATGTTATTGACTTGTTTTTGCAGCATAGACATAGATAGAAAAACATAATTTTTTGTCATATTGAAAAAATAAAGGGTTAAAAATGTAAAATAATGAAATAGTTCAGGTCTTATTTAAATGCACACCTACACATACAGCAACAATGATTAAACCCTGTATACAAAATTAGAGCAGAGAAAAAAACAACACATGCACAACAAGATTTCTGTTCTGTTCTGTTGTTTATTTTTCTACACTTGTGTTACATGTTTTATCCATGTGTGTACATGTGAGTGTGCAATAAGGGCTTGTGACTGTGAGTGTAGTTATGTGTGTGTGTGTGTGTGTGTGTGTGCGCGCATGTGTGTGTGTGTGTGTGTGTGTGTGAGTGTGTGTGTGTGTGTGTGTGTGTGTGTGTGTTTGTTAGGATAATTATACAGTGGACTGGTGGCGGGACAGTAAATCAACTGTAGAATGACTTGGATTGGTGTGCTTTGCCGGCAGCACTCCTCGCCCTAACCGGTCATCAGGGAGGGATACACTCTCAGAATAAATACTGTGTGTGTGTGTGTGTGTGTGTGTGTGTGTGTGTGATGGTCTTCGTGCATGCATGCGTGTCTCTATGCATCTATGCATACATTGAATTTGCTGTATGTTTTTGTGTGCAAAAGTTTTGTCAGTATGAGGTGGTGCACCCATGTGTGCGTCACGCTGTGTGTATGCGTGTGTGCATGCGCACATGCAGTATGGGCGTGTCTGTGCATGAGTGTATTTGTATGTTGGTTGTGTGTCAGCCGAGTTCCTCACCCAAACAGGTCATGAAAAAGGGACGCTTGACTGCTGCCTTTCCACCGCAGTGGCCACTCTGCCTGCAGCCACATGGCTAGCTACAATTAAAAACAGTCTCCACAAACCCAGAGTGAAAGAAATATTTCAGTCGCTCACAACCTAAAAACATTTCTCAAATTTTATGAGACGGCCCGGCCTACAAGTGTAATTTGTTTCAGGATCTTTTTTCTTTTCTGGGGGGGGAGTGGAATCAAAATAAAAAAAGAATTTGCCTTTATTTGTCCAGGTTCAGAGTTATCTGTGTCCACCGGTGGAAGATCCTTAACTTACGTAGAAGAAGCAAATCCACAATACTCCATTACAAGTAAAAGTCCTTCACAGTCATAAAAAAAGTACAGAAGTATCATCTGCACAATGTATTTAAGTAAAAGTATGCAAAATATTAAACCCCATAAGTGTTATATTATCCTAAAATCTATTATAGGTTAATACAATTAAACAGCATCTTGTCTCTCCAGAAATAAATTCCTATACTCTGGATGATTTGCATGCTTCCCTGTGAACAGTTTTAATAAGGACTTTGTCTTCCGTGGAAATTAGTTTCAATGAAATCTCTTTACTAAGTGTGTTGAATGTAATTTTTTAAATGCTCTGTACAGAGGTATACATGTGGCCTGATTCAAACCCGATGAGTGTTTGTATGTTTGTGTAAGTGTGCATATTCGTGATGATGATGAAACTGCCACTTCTGCCAAAACACAGAATGTGACTGACTACAAAACTAAGAATTCTGAAACACAAGCATGTTCCAGCATGAGTCACACACACACACACACACACAGACTGTCCACATGATTGGAACCAACGATTATTGGCAATACAAACCAATCAGCTTGCTTTCACGTCGTGTCGGTGTGTGTTCAGCTCAACACGCTCTTGAAAAACGGACAAAAACACGCACGTATGTGTTTCCATATCCTTTACAAAGCATACATGTGGAACTTGGATGCATATCTTGTGTCTTTTACCATTTGTTCATGAGGCAAAGAAACCCACACCCCGTCCCTGCAGCACACATGACCCATAAAGCACCAAGCCTTTCTGTATGGGGGTGGCTCACTGAAGCCACGGCTACACACACACACACACACACACACACACGTATTAGCACACAGAAACGCCGTGCTCTTGATCGTGTCTTTAGCCACAGCTACAGTGCAGCCCCCAACCTCCTCTCACCATGACGACCACGGGCCAACCGCAGACACACACACACATACACATACACACACACTTCTTGCACACTTTTTTCTGTCTGGCAGGGCTGTCATTAGGGGTCTGGATTTTGGGTGACGCCCCACAGGTGCTTCAATACTTAGTTCACTCTTTGCCCAGAGTCTAATGATAGCAGCCATGTCTCTTATATGGAACCCGAAGTGTAAATATTAAATAAACAAATAAGCAAGTAAGACATAAATTAGATTGTGAAAAATATTTTCGGCTAAATTCAGCAATATTTTGTGGAATTATTAAAACGGATCTCATTTTATTTTATATACACAATGTTTACCAAGTTTTGTAGGAGTTCATTTTGATTTGAAAATGATCTTTTTCAAAAGTCTGCTTTTATTTCATAATGCCATTTTCCCTAATGTCATTATTTATTTCATATCACTTTTATGTCATAATCTAAGCAAGCTTGATATCTGCTACCAGATTTAGCCAGTTAACGCTTGTTAGCCAACAAAGTCATTGTAATTCACGGTACATGGACAGAAACTAGCATGTCCGAGCTTAACAAGGCTAACCATGCTACCTATACCTAGTTAGGTGGGGTTGAGAACTTGGTTTTGATTAACCCAGCATACAGTGCCAGCTTTTATTTGAAGGATTTTGGTTTATTTTATTGCACCACTGAAACAGAAATCTGTGCAAACTAAAAGTAGAAGAAAAATCTAACTCAATTTAAAACTCTTTAAAGTTAATTGCCTTTAAAGAGACATACAAGCTTGTAGTTCTTATTGACGCAGGGACTGTTTTAAAAATAACTCAGACTTCATTACTAAATAGATATGTGAAAGTGAATAACATAGCAACTCTCAGCCTTAGGAGCTCTCCTGAGCGTTTGCTGAGAGAATCTATAAGGAAAAAAGAAAGAATGCATATGTTGATAAATATCTATTATCACACATTTAATTTTAATACAATGTAATCATATTTCATTTCAACTTTGTGTTTAGTTCTAGGCTAACAGCAACGTCACTATAATTGTCGGCCTTTTATCTATTTATGTGTTTATTAAAAATGAAAAGATTTGACTTAATTAATAGCTGCAATACAAATAACAAGCACATGCCTATATAGAGCAAATAAATTAAAATACATATTTCAGCATCTGAGAGAACTGAATGCATTACAGTGATTGTAGCCATGACACACACACACACACACACACACACACACACAGAAGAAAGTAAGGACTTTTAATTAAAAAGAGGTTCAGAGGAGCCCACGGTCTCTCAGCCGTGTGTGGGATGTAGTTTGGCTGGGCATGAACGCAGTATAACCAGACACACTCCTTTTCATTTCCCCCCTCCCAGACAAGACACACACACACACACACACACACACACACACAGATGTTATGTTGGATAACTTTAACACCCGACTCTGACCTGGAGGCACCTCATGCTATCAGTCTGTGCACTGTACAGTTCAGACAAGGTCAGTTAGTGGGCTGAGATTTCTGTTTTAACACCCCTAGTTGGAGTCCTCCTGCTCAACACACACATACACACACACACACACACACACACACACACACAAAGAAAGGAGTGAATGTGAAACCACGTAGCCTTATCATACAAAGTAACATGCATGGGAAAGCAAGTTATACTGGTGTTAAAAGCTACATTGTATCACTACAGAAGACAGCATACCAGACCTCTTCCATATCAGTAAACAGGGAGCAGACAGCTCAGACAACAAGAGCACGCAGAGTGTGAGAGCTGTTTCTATCGGCTTGACATTGGAAAGGTGCACAAACTTAAACTTAAGTTTACATTTAGCTTTAAGGAAAATTAACAAATATTATAGCGTGCTTTCCCGAAGGAGGTCAAATACGCATTTAAAATGGAGTATTGTCTCACAGCGCTGTAAATGCAATTCCTCACATTGTTTTTAAACTTTCCTTTCGTCTCCAAATGGGTGAAATTACTCCAGCACTTACTCATGTCCAGACAGCAATAACGCCACTATAGCTCATAAATGAGAAAGAATAGACTAGATTATACTGCCAAGCGCATTGACACGGGGGAGATGGTATCATGAAAAATCCCTGAAGGCTGACGTAAATGAACAGGAAACATGTCATCGACGTCTGTCACGAATGTTCAGACCAAAAAAGTTATAATAGATTTAAACAAACACATGACATCGTGTTGGGTTGTGTCTCTTTTTGAAGAGTGGTTACATGAGAATACAGATCTGGAATGTTTTCGGGGTCGACTTTGTGTCTCCCTCCACTCTGGAAGTAGGAGACATCTTGTACACAGAAGTTATATTTTGAAAATGAAAATATTAATAATATTTAAAGATTCCTTATTTGTCAATGAAGGAGAAGGAGTTGATGTGATTTTAAGAATTTTAATTGATCAGACACACGTAATTATTCCTAGTTTGGAGGGGATCCTTCTTCAAAGTCAACTTTACTTCTTTTTTTAACTTTTTGACAATACTGTACTGAATTATTATATTTTGACATAAGACAAGGTCTTTCCGTGAGAGATAATTTCTTCTCACATCCAACTATCCAACTATTGTTGAAGGTCACACAACTGTCTCTCCCTCCTGCACCTGATATCATTATCACCCTCCCGAAAACTCCAACTCCTCCACCCTCCATCCTCCATCCCTATACCTGTCACCCTCCCTCCCACCCCTGCTGCTCATCACCTCTCCCTCTGGTACCTGACACATCTCTCACCTCTCCATCCTTTACTCTCCCTCATCCTTTTACCACCCGCCATCTTTTCTCTCTGCATAGCTGCCCCCTCATTCTCTCAGTTTCGGCTCCTCTACCTATCACCGTCTCTGTCCCGTCTCTCTGAGCCCCTCCCTCTCTGTCCCTCTCCCTCTCTGTCCCTCTCCCTCTGACACTCTATGTGTTGCTGGTGAACTTCCTTCTGTGTTCCATCTGCCCTTTTCCCACCTCTCCCACTCCCTTCCAGCAGACCCACCTACTCAACGGGTGCTCAGCATACAGGCAGGCGGGCACACAACACGGCCCGGAGCTGTCAACGCGCTCCTCAGACGGTCCGCGCTCTACTGCAGTTCAACAGCAGGGGGAGTGTCAGGCTGCCGAGGGGAGGACAGAGGGGGGGTTGAGAGCAGAGCGGCCCCTTGGCCTCTGGAGAGGGAAGCTGAAGGACAAAGTATAGAACAAATAACTTTGATCTGTTTTTTTTTTTCTTCCTCTTAATTATTAGAAAATAATTATATCACAGCTTCAATAATCCCTGTTTTTATGCACCCTCATTTTTTCTGCATAAACCAAGAAAAATTACAAAAACAATCAGATATTTTTCATCACATTTATATAGAGCTGCAACAATTAGTTGACTCTTTGATCAGTCGATCAAAAGAAAATTAATCTGATCATTTTAATCTTTATTTAAGCACAAATGCCAATGGTTGCAGGTTCACAAATTTGAGAATATAGAGCTTTTCTTGATAAGCATTTACAGTAAATGTATATCATCGGGTTTTTGACTGTTGGTCGGACAAAACAAGACACTTACTGATGCCACTTGTCTCTGTGATAAACACAGATAGACTTGTGAGGCTTTTTGCTTTCAGACGATGTATAGTTTGTAACGGCTGAGTGAGGATTCATTCAAATACGGTAACTGTCCTTAAATTCAAAGATTAAAAAAATGAATAGACATTGATGTTAATGTTTTATTATTTTCACCGCAGAATTGAATTGAGACAGTCTCAACAAAATGTGTTATTTTTCAGTATAAACTGGGATATTGTGTTGCAGTAGATTGCATTAGTTAAGTGTTTTTGTGATTTTCTTCCCACCTCCTGTATGTGTAGGTTACAGTAGATCTTACAGCACATTATAATGGCACTGCTCAGTGTACAACAGTCCTATGATCTGTCTACTGCCCCCACCTGCTGGTTAGAAATCATGTTTTTGTTACTCAACACATTGAACCCTGGCCAATCTCAGTGTGTTTATTTTCCTGAGCGTTAATGTGTGTGTGTGTGTGTGTGTGTGTGTGTGTGTGCCTGTATGTGTTTTACACAAAGAGATGTTCAGTCACTTCCACCCACTTAGTTTCTCTCTATCTAGTTCGGTTGCTAGTTCGTATAGATCTTTCTCCCACACCTATCTCGTGCACCCATTCGACCTGTAAGAGCAGAACCGCAGGGGACAGCTGCATCGGGGCCGCCGGCCTAATGAACTTCACATACTGACACAAATAATCAGCTGCCCTGTTTTAAAACCCTGGTACAGTACAGTAATAACAGTTTGATGCCCAGTGTTGTTTGTATCACACCGTTGTTCTCACAAGCCACAGGAGGGGAGAGTCTGTGACCTTAAGAGCTGCAGGTCCTGCACTGTCTAATTCCATGTTTATGGTTTTGCCTTTTATAACACACACAGACGGAGCTGCCCTGGCCACAAGCACACGGAAATATCATCATGCGCCCTCTCCACTGCTAATTTGTGCCTTGGTGCCATCCCTCTGGTGAGGATTCAGCTTTGTGCCGGGCGACCTGAGGAGCAACAGCAATTTCAGGGTTTGCTTCTCTTCCCCTTTCTCTTTCTTTTGCTCCACATACTTTACTGTAGTGCCGTCAAACCAAACATTAAAAATGAATTTAAAAAGCAAAAGTTCCCTTTAACAAAAAGAAAACTGGCAATATGACTTTTATTTGTATAGTCCTACATATTCATAAACTGTTGCGACTGCATACAAAGATATTTGACTGAGATCATTATACTTTATGACCTTACTCGCTCACACACATTTCTAAACGAACGCATAGAAAAGATTTGAATCCTGTCCCAAATCTGCAGTTCAATAGATTCATTAAGTTAAAACAGATATCAGATTCATAAGACAGAGTTGGAGAATTATTTTTAGTGTGTTCTTTGCTCAGCTCACAAACAGTGAGGGCAGATCTCATGGTGGCACATCAAAAGGAAAAAGAAAAAAGCTATAGGTGAGCTTGTATCAGAGGAAATGACAGAAATGGAACATCTGCACAGAGAAAAACACAGCGGTATGGGAGGGAAATGGGGGGATGAATGGCTTGCAGTGCGGCGGGTGATGTGGAGAGGACAACAAAGTAATTATGGGATGACTAAGGATAGATATAGAACTGGGCGAGGGAGTGAGGAGGAAAGGGAGACTAAGAAGAAGAAGAAGAAGAAGAAGGGGGGTGTAGCAACCTGCTGGAGTCTCCATCACGCTATGATAGTTAATCAGCCTCTGACTGTGGCGGCGAACATATTCTGCAGCCATCTGGAGCAGGAGGGAACTGTCTACCTTTCTACTTTCAGACGTATCTGCCTCTTTTTAGTTCATCTGTCTGGATTGTGTGCATTTTTATGTGTGTCGTGTCTCTATGCAGGTCTATCTTTCAGTCAATCTGCCTGAGCTCCGTCTTCCAGCTGTCTACCATATTGACTACAGATCCTGATAAATCCCTGCGTTATTGTAATATATGCACAATATGTACACATATAGAGAAGCACACACAAACACTCGAAACCAAAACAGTGGAGCAGTCTATTGCTCCAACTGCACTTCTATCAATATCCACAAGGGGTCATGATTACCTTGAAATGATTCTTCAGCAACTGTGATCTGCAGTCATTTGTAATTTCTTTAATTTGTTGAGAGTCCTTGATAAGACTTGAACATGTGCTATTATGTGACAGGATTTTAGAATTGTGAATGATGCAATCCTAAAATGATTTTCACATTGACTTAATTTAAATCAGCTGCACGTGTAAAGCGCAAACATTTACATTAAATCTGTATTCACACCTCACATCTGTCATCTACATACTGTATTGTATTAGCCAGCTTGCTCCACAAACTATTAACAACAAATAGCCCTCTGACAAAATGGATCTACACTTTAGAGTGAGAAGAGAGGAAACTTTTCACACACATTGCGGTACTGGATTCAAGCCTATTACATTCTATTGGATACTCTTGAAATGTATTTTTAATTAAAGTTAATGTTTGAGTCACAAATACAGCGATTAACAAATACAGTTCATCGCTAACCTCACAATTTATAGAAATACATGAAAAAGAAGGTCATGTATTTTTGTGATCTCATTAGTTATTTCCACCTCGTGGTGGAAGAAGTACTCAGATATTGTACGTAAAAGTAGCAAATACAAAGAGTAGAAATACTCTGTTACAAGTAAAAGTCCTGCATTCAAATTCTCACTTCAGTAAAAGTATAAAAGTATTGGCCTCAAAATATACTTTAAGTATCCAAAGTATACTCATTATGTAGATTTGCGCATTCAGTGTAATGTATATTATATTATTGTATTATAATTATTGATACATTAATGTATAGGCCACATAACTTGAATTTTGAAGCAGGTAAAGGTGGGGATAATTTGACCTACTTATTTACTTATTCATAATACTTGTTTTGATCTTGATGTCTCTTGTTTGCACTATCCACTATGCTGCTGTAATCCTGTAAATGTCCCTGCTGCGGGACTAATAAAGGATTATCTTATTTTATCTTAATACACTTCATCTGCTGGGTTGCTTGTGAATTTCCCACAGAGGATCAATGACGTTGTTTCTTAATCTTATACATCATGATTTATTTGTTGATTTTATTTTGTTTTAATAATCTGCAATGTAACTAGTAACTTAAATGACCAAATAAAGGTAGTGGAGTAAAAATTTGAATATTTCCCTCAGAAATGTAGTGGAGTACAAGTATAAAGTAGCAGGAAATGGAAAATAAAGTAATGTACCTCAGAATTATACTTAAGTACAAGACTAGAGTAAATGTACTTAGTTGCTTTCCACCACTGGGACTACCATAATGGATTCAGATCACAAAGATTCATGTGAGGTTTGTAGTTTTTTCTAAATTAAAAAGAAAAAGTGGATAAAGTGTGCTGCGCTCATATTTCATTTTATTCTATTTTGGTTGATCATCTGGAACTGTATTAACACAGTCTGCAGCAGGTAGGGAGGGGGTAGTGTGACAAGTCCAACCAGTTATTAATCCGGTATCTTCTCAAGCGACGCTTGCATTAAAACTGAACTCCTTTTCCCACAATGCCTCGCTCCTGCGTGCACGTGTCACAGTTGCCAGCGAACCGGACCGAACGTCACATTCCTGCATTCCCTTTTTCCTGAGGACGTCGGAGTTATAGCTACCGCTAGATAGCTAATCCTCTCCCCCACTTTTTCTCTTTGATGAAAACACACCCATGACACGGCGGATTTGATCTCAGGAGCTGATCCCGGGTTCGCCAGGAGTCAGAAGCTCTCTTCGGAGGTGAGGATTTACCTCATTTTAAGCCGGGGTTGAAGGTGCCTTGTCGGGTTGGAGTGCAAACAACCGTGGTGGTCAGATAAACAGTTTTAAAAGATGCGCTGCATTTGCTGCGAGTGAGCAGCCTGGTTATGGTCTGGCCTCAGCTGGCAGACCTGTTGATACAGCACAGTTGCCAGATGGTTAAAATATCGCAACGTGTGGCCTTGTTGTTTACTGTTGTAGCTACTTAATAACTAAGCTAACGTTAGCCCCCGGGGCTGGTTAGCCGCAAAGCTTGCGTCACCATTGTTGCCGGTGGTACGCGGGCAGACACGCGCACAGGGTGTGGAGGCGCCTCCAGATGTGTGTCTTTGTGTTACTCTGACAGGGACAATCCGGTGCAGTGAGTTGGATAACGTTGCCTGTGAAAAACAAAAACGTCCTGTGGAAGATGCAGCACTAGGCTAAAGGATGCACACTGTGCTAGTATCCCACAGACAGCATGGGCGTGGTTAGGAGTGGAAAAAATAGAAGAAACAAATAAAAACAGTAGCTACGGTAATGATGGGTTCGGTATGATCAGTTTGGTTTCAGGAACGGTATACGTGCAGGACAGGAATGACCGGATCCTTTCAATAGATATCAGTTTGCCATGGAAAGCTGCTGAGCATGCTGCAGCTCAGCAGCCTGTCCAACAACAAAGAGAGGACCACAGCTGCTGCTAGTCTGGGGCAGGATAGACCGAATCACTGCTACAATATATATATATATATACTGTAGGATGTGACCTATCTTATGAAAGTTGAAGCAAATACAATCAGTTGTATTTGCATAACTTGAATGAATGCTAGGGTCATCTTGTCATTATAGGAGTTGTCTGCTGGAGTCCCGCCTGCTGTTTTTTTTAAGTTACAGTCTCCTTCAGTTTGCTCAGAACATTCCGGAGATTCCTGCTGTTCAGATGCTGATTGGATCAGAGTGACTTTTTAAAGGAATGTTTGCGTGCTACCACGAGGCACACAACAGAGACCCTCCTGATCTGTCACATTTTTATGCAAAAAAACAAACGAGACCAAATTTGAATGAATTATCTTAAAAAGACAGCTTTTTCAGTGGAGAATGGCTTCGTGAATTAACCCAATATTCCCGCTGCTGTAGAGGCATACGCTAATGAAGTATGCCTTTTTGTAAATCTGGTTCTGCCAGTGTCTGCATTCATTGTGAAGAGATGTTTAACTTAGCTTAGTGTCTGCCATTAAGTCTACCCAGACTGATCAAGTCATGTAATAACTTTTATAAACATTGTACAGGCAAACCATGTGTAGATAATTAAACATATTTTGTAATGAATTGAATAGTGGTAGATAGAATGTAATCGACTTGTCATCGGCTTAGACATAAGCTACTTGGCCGAAGTTATCCTCAATATGAAGAATATTTGGGGAAAAAGTGCCAGTGCTTGAATGTGTGCCTACGCTTGCAGGACATTTTAGGATATGTACCTAGAAGTGTATGTAAGAAACCACTAAACATGTAGCCATCTGGTGACACCGCTAAATAGCCATCAACTACTTGATCTAGAAACCTAGATGATATGTAACTTTGTAATGACTTGTATGCTCTCACTGCTGCACAATATATAGGACTTAATCATGTTGTTTTCTTAAAGACTGGCATGTGAAATTCAAGTATCATTTTTCGCAAAGGTTCCTCTCCCATTAATCTGATCTAATCTGTGATTTTAGGCTCTGAAATAAGACTCTGATGAATAGAAACGTATGAGTGTTGCTGATGTTTAAACTTGGCCTGAGATACAGCTTCATTTCGACCATCTAAGCAGAGTCAGTGCCGTGTCATCGCCCCAGTGATGTGCCGTCCCAGCACATATGACCGCTGCATTGACGTGGTGAGTGATCGAGGAGGTGAACTCTGCCCTCGGAGAGGCCGAACGGTGTCTGGAAACGTTAAAGCTACCGCTAAGACGCGGGGGTAGTGTTGTGATTCACATCCAGGTGTGTGCGTGTGCAGTGTTTTGAAGAATGTGGAGGAGGAGCGCGCAAAGCTGCGTGCTGTGGAGAGGGTGTGGAATGCCTGCAGTAAACTGGAACACCCTGACTCAGCCTGCGTAGCACAAATCTAGCCCCAGTGGGAACTGCTGCTCATTACGCTGCCTGAAATGTATGGATGAGTGAGTGGGGGGAAAACAGACAGGGAGGAGGACGACACCATGCAGGTAATGGTTGAGGAATACATACAGAGATAGCAGAAGGCCTTTAGCTTAGCGCAGGAATGCAGAGTCGCTCTCTCGCAATTGCTCCAGACCTATTGTCACAGTCTTTCTATGGCCGACCTTTTTGTTCTCGGAGTTACTTGTTTTGTCATCATCACACGTGTTCAACCCCCAACCAATAATGGCTGCTGCAGCTCTGTTGACGACGAACCTTTTGTTACCCCTCTTTTGTGCTTTTGTTACCTGCACATACATGTTGTGAAGCCCGTGAGCTGAATTGCACACCCTCACTTGTTTGCCATGGTTGTGTATGTGGATCCGGACAGAATAGCATTGTTGGGCTCAAGTCATTGTTGGACTTGGGTGTCCACAGTACTGCACATGTCCATTAGGTCACTAAAGGGGCAGAGGGGGACAATGTGGCTATTGTTTTAAGTGACTTGCCCCCCCCCCCCCCCCCTTCTGGTCTGTTCCTCTAGATTCAGGTCATTCAGCTCAAACTGTATGAGTAAACACATTTACTCACAGCAGCTTGCTACAGTGAATGGGAGGCCAGAACTACTACAGACTATTTTTGAAGTTGGGTTGCAATTTGTCTCTAAACATATTCCTTCAATTGTAGTGTTGTGATCAACCTTGCACCTGTTGCTGCATGTCTTATGGGGACATCTTGCTGAAAATTACAAATATTTTGTACATTCTCCAGAAGAAGAGAGGCCACCCAAATCTTATACCGGCACTACTCTCTCCAATGATAGTTTACAAAATACTAAAGGACACCATACAGAATGAGATTCAAGATTCAAATGTTTTATTTGTCACATGATGCTCATATAATATGTCCAGTGAAATGAGGGGTAGGGTACTCTTAAGGCAGTGCAAGAATGGCTAAGTGGTGCATCTGCAGTCGGACAATTAAAGACAACTTTGGAAAGATTAATTTTCTTTTCTCACAGCTGACTTTCATGCATCAATATGCCTACATAGTATACATTATACTAAGAGCTCATATTGCATTTAACCTCTCTAAATAGACTACTCTAAATTATATTTAAACCCAAGTTTGATAAGCCAGCCAGTCGGTAGTAGACCAGATCAGGAGAATTAGCAGCTCTCGCGCTGCATGTGGTGAGAACGTTGACTTGGACTCCCACTGGGGAGACTTTGTCTCATGATCTGCTCTGTTTGGGTTGTGGGGATTATGGTTCTTAGCGTTTGCTTGTTGTGTAGCCATATCAAAGGTTGCAAATCACTGGTGGCTCAGAGCTTGTTTTACTTTTATTATGGTACATGTATTGTTTTGCTGTGCCGCCCTTGGGTGTCTAGTCTACTGTAGTGCTTTTGGAGCCCAGGGCATAATGGTTTAACATCGCCTTGTTGTTGTTGTTTGGCTTTATGTTGAAGTTTCATGCAGAGCTGACTTCTTTATACAAGTATGAAACTTGAGAATATTATGCCAAAGTCGTACTTCAATCAGACGAATGTTCATGACAAATAGCCCCCATGTGTCCCCATTAGAGTTGAGCTTGTTTCAGTGAAGCAACACTAAAAGAGAAAGAACGAAGCCTATTCCTCACAAACGAAAAAGTAAATAATGAGTTAGTCCAAGAAAAAACACTGGACATTGCTATACATCGCTCCAACAGTTGATGATGTGTAACATTCCTCCTTCAGCGGGCCTGGGAATGTGTGAACTCACCACCTGAACTACCTACCGTGTGTCCCGCACTGAGTCTAGTTTCTCTGAAACAAAGATAAAGATAATTGCATCATTTGAAAGCTTTTGTCGCCCCAGTTTGTATGCATGCATCGGACTGTGTGTCAAATGTGTGGATCAGCTGAGCAGGGAGGGATTTTGCACGATATGTCATGATGACAGTTGTTTCTTTTTGCAAGTAATCAATCTATTCTCTGTCCTGAAGTACGGATTTGTCTCCGCCTGTCAAACAAAGAAACGGTGTGCTGTCCAGTGTAATGCTGTCTGTCCGGCCAGTTCAGTGTCAACCCGGACGGTGCTTCCTTTTACTGTCGTACATGCTGCTTCACATTTTACAGTCTTGATCTTTCTCTGCTGATAACCTTCTCTGTATAGTCATGTTGAATCATACTGTGTTCCATTTCCGAGTATGGAGAAGATCAAATTAGATATTTTCGAAAGAGTAGAAGTAAACTTATGTTGCATGCTGATGTACCATTTCTTCAGCTACAAGCACAACGGTGAAGCTAAAAGTGTGGCAGGCTGTGTTTTGTTGGAACAGCTGGTAGAATTGAGGGAGGGAGAGCGAAAGGGTGGAGACAGGAAAGAGGGGAGGAGTCGGGGTTTGTGGGATGGATGGGAAGGATGTAGTTCGAAGGGGAAGGAGAGTAGGCCAGACAGGCAAAGATAGAAAGAGAGGAGGCGGGGTCTCACACCATCATGGCCCATGTTGCTACAGACTGGCCAATGCTACAAGCCACTGTCGGGTTAACCCACGAGAAAGGGTTCTCTGTGTGATGCCGACTGCAACTAACTGCTTCATCAGCTAAACCTTCGTCTCTCTGACCGACTCGCTGTCTGCACTTTTGTTTAAGGCTTAAGTTCTCCCTCATTCTGGAGCTGCAACAATTCAATAAATAGTCGATCCACGGAAAATCTACCGGGAACTATTTGATAATAGAGTCCAGCTCCTCAGTTGAGAATATTTGATGGTGTTCCTTGTCTTCTATTATATTACACAACATATTTTGGGCTATTTGACTGATGGTTGAGCAAAACAGGGAATTGGGATAATGGAAATTCACCGCGATCAACTTGTTGTGAATGTTTCCTATATCGTCTCATCCCTAGCTGTTCCTTGCTTTAGTCCCAATGACTCCTCTCCTCTTGACTCAGGTCTATGACAAAGAACCAGTGTTTACTTTGGATATTGGTGATGATGTTGTTATTCGGGCTGACTATAATGCATACAGGCCTTGTGATTTGTTGGTGCTCCTGCACAGTAAGCACATGAACTAATATAAAAGTGTCACACAGAAGCTAAAATGAAAAAAAATCCTAAGTGCCCAGACAAAAACGACTGAGAACTAGAGGAGTGTTGCGTTAATGGACGGGTCAATACAGCTGTTGGCAGCAGCTTCCCCTCAGGCAGTAATTCTATACTACATGTCAAGGACAAGAGCAGGACACCTGACTGAGCTGCAACCGCCACCAATATGCATCAAACCCATCGTTGCAACATCCAGTCTGCTATTATTGAATGCTTCTCCATTCATTTAAACTGTGTAGTAATTACCCAATATAACTCAGCCACTAACTGCAGCCTCAGATATTACCGTACCGTTGAAATGAATGGGCAATTCAGTCTGATGATCGGGCTCGACGAACTAGAATGTGGTGGGAGCGGCCTGTTTCTGAGCGGAGCCGGGACAGGTGTTTTGCGACATAAATGGTCTGGTTTTTAGGACGGCACATGATCTCGCAGGAAGAGGCCACAAAAACTGGGCCAGTAGTTCAATTTGAAGTTTTCATATGCTCTCAAATCACCATGAACATTGAAACACAATTTAGATGTGTGTATCTCGCAGTTTATACTCTGAATAAGTAGTGAAGAAAAAGGAAACTAAACTTTCACACGAAGATGAAATTAGTGCACATATAAGTGTGTATATGTGAGCCCATACATGTACACTATGTGCATATACAGTACAGTAACCCGTGAGGTTTTATACGTCACATGTGCTGGTTGTTTAACAAATATTGTCTTCAAGGCAGCTGGTCCGAATCTGAGCGCTGATGCTTCTGTAGCCCGCTGCCCGCAATCAAAGGCCAATCAAAGCTATAGCAATATGTATGGATGGATTATGCTATTGACATGGATGGATTATGCTACAGTAAATCAGATTAAGACATGTTGACCCTGGTACATAGTATGCAGAAATTACAGCAATAGTCCTAAATGTACAAGAAAGCACTTCCCTTACCGCTGTCATTGAGCC
Source organism: Anarrhichthys ocellatus (assembly GCF_004355925.1). NCBI lineage: Eukaryota > Metazoa > Chordata > Actinopteri > Perciformes > Anarhichadidae > Anarrhichthys > Anarrhichthys ocellatus. The sequence continues at coordinate 5,328,602 of NW_022280053.1, forward strand.
AGAGACTCGTTCAGGTTCCGGTCTCCTGCTCCACAGGAGTGCTATCCTTTTAGTTGCCCCTGAGGTCTGATCCTCCAATGGAGCACTTTTCCTCTTGGTAATACTAACTTAGTAGTTGTAAACATGATTCATAGCATTTATGGTACACAAAAAACAATATCAAGTTGTGTTTTTGTTCTGTTGAAATAGTTGGTGTGATCTATTTACTTTGTTGTGTTGTTGATGAGATACTACGTAGTTCAGGAGTTGCTGAGATCAGACGTGATGAAGCAGAAGAGTAAACTAAAGGGAGTCTTTAGGATATAGCACTTCTCGCCACCCTGGTATTAGAAAGCCCTGTAGCACCAAACCAAAGCAAAGAGTTTAAACTTTGTGGCGCTGACTTGTTGCACAGGGCTCCCCAGCGAGTCCCCAGGGCTCAGCAGATACCATTCTGCGTGCTCCAGGGCATTAAATCCTCTTTGCATGGCTGGTGATCAAGCCATGATGTAAAGGAGCTTAGTAGCAACAGACAGCCAGGCAGGAAGCTGCTTCCCTGTTGGCCACAGATCAGGTGATCACACACAAAACACAGACGGGAGAGAGAGACGGGCAGGGACAAGGTGGAAAAACAAAGAGGGTGAAATGGACATGGGGAGGTGTGTGAATGGTGACACCAGAGGGAGCTTGGACAGAGAAATTAGCAGAGACTAATCTGAGGTTTTTCAATAGATGGATGTGGTGTGAAAACACAACCTGAGTCTGCTGCAGGACACTCTTAGCAATGCATGCATATGGATGTTTGTTGTCAGCAGTGAGGTCATGTTTGTTCTTTGAGTGTTGGGAAGTTGAGGGGAACCAAGGTGAGAGAAACGCCGCATTGTTATTGTTGGTACTTAAAGCTGCAACTAACGATTGTTCTCATTTTGGTTATGAAATGACAGAAAATTGTCATAGTTTGTTTATTCAGCAAACAGTCCTAAAGCCATAGACTTTTACTAACCATAGAGTTCACTGTAATATGAGAAACAGAAGTATAACATCACATTTCAACGGAGAATGTTTGGTATTTTTGCTCTAAAAATGATTAAAACCATTAATAGATTATCAAAATGGTTGTTGATAATTTTCTGTTGGTGTTCTCATTGTAAACACAAGCCAGCCTTGAGTGCTCTAACATCCCCCTGTATCCTTCTCTTCCTCCCTTCACAGGTCACTTTCCTCCTTCCCTCCCCCCTCCTCCCCTCCCACCTGTCTCAGCTCTGGTTTGTCATGGAGAACTCTTCGGTGGCGTCTGCGTCGTCCGAGGCCGGGAGCACGCGCTCACAGGAGATAGAAGAGCTGGAGCGCTTCATTGACAGCTATGTGCTGGAGTACCAGGTGCAGGGGCTTCTGGGAGACAAGGCCGATGGCGACTTGGACATGGACAACGGTGGCAAGGTGCCGCAGGTCAGAGCGTTATTACATTAATGGATGACATATGCTCCCATAAGTCCTGTATCTGTAGGCAGCAGTGATTCTTTTTAGTGGTTTGTATCTTCCAGAACAGATAGGCGGGGTACAACCTGCATCAAAACAGCTGCCCTATCGTTGTAATGTGTATTTAAACGTAGACAGGTGGAGGAAAAACACTTACAGTTCTGACTGTTTATGGTGTTTGTTTACATGTAAACAAACCCCCCTTTTCACAAATGATAGCACCCTCTCCACCCATTTCTTCCCAACAGTGGACAGATGACTGCAACAACAAGAAAGATGGCAGCTGGACGTCTTCACGGGGGAGAGGCTCAACCAAGCCAGTAAGTGTGTGTTTCCTCCTCAAAAAACTAATCTTGAATCAAATACGGTCTATAAGGTCTTCATCATAGATCGGTGTGTTTGGACAATACCGGAGGAATAACAAACGTGACTATTGGGGATTTAATTAGTTTGACAGATATTTGATGCAGCACATTTCAGAAAATGTCTTGTTCATCTTCTGAAGACTGATTTATTCTTCTTACACAAGAAACCCATGTTGCTAGTCCAGGGATGTTGCTAGCTACAAGTCCTGCATTTTTTTATTATAACCATATAACATTAAACATGAGTTAACACCACTGCTAGTCTGAAGAAGCTATGAGAGTGGTCCTAATTTTACCCATTAAACGGCTGCAAAATATTCATAAACACTACTTCAGAGTATTTTCGGTGAGTAAACGGTGTTTACGTGTGTTGAGCTTCCACTATAGCCCTGATTCTACTTCCATGTTGTTGTTGTTGTTGTCCTCTTCTGTGCTCATCTAGACCCTCTGGTCGCTGAAGTATCGCTTTGATTAAACGCGTAGGTTTGCTCTGCTCTCTCACTTCTGTATGTCGGTGTAGCCTTTCCCTCTCTGTCAACTGCTCGAGTGTGTGATTAGAGGAGACTGTAACACCAGCCGAAAGCGATCGCCACCGCTCGTCGGCTCGCTTGTTGTTGAAGACAAAGTATGCTCTTAATGACTAACATGGGATGCTGTGTGAGGCTAGAGCCGGTAATGAAATAACCCTAAATGAATTATCGGTGTGTGTGTGTGTGCTGTATAGTGATTTAGAGTATTATTGCTCCCCAGAGATTCATTGGTATGATTCACTAGGAAGTGAAGCGGCATGGGTGAGAGGTTCAAAGAGCAGTGAGCCAAAAAACAGAGACAAACATGTGGCGACAGCTCAGCAATCACAGTGCTGCACTATTCTCTGTGCAAAAGAACACAACACAGGTTGTTGTTACTCTCCTAATATGCTTTTCAAGAAAAAGTTTAAAAGCTGTAGAAATGGCACTATGACAGAATTTAAAACAGGTTTTTGAATGAAACGGAGAACACAGTCTTTTTCTTTTTATTCCCTCTCAACTCCACAGGACGAATGGGAGCACAGCAGCAACGGCAGCACCGGGTCCAGGCCCAGTTCAGGGTCCAGACCCGGGTCCGGCTCACGCTCCGGCAGCAGAGGCAGAAACAACCAGTTCACAGGCCCTGCCATGGTACAGATGCACCTGTGTTTGTCTTCTACTTCCACCACATTCCCTCAGTGTCCCTAAAAAGATCACAAATCACATCTGCAACGTATTTTACTGTTTAGGGGGCACATGAAGATCAGTTTACTAGTCTCAAGGAGAACTGCTCAAGCCTGTGGAAACAGTTTAACCTCAAATTTTAGTTACAAACTGGATGTGTGGCTTTTGTAATAAGAGAGCATTTACCAGGCAAAGAGGGTCTAATGGTTAATGCTATTGAGGCACATTTGGGTGTAGGATCCAACGGTTTTTGGAGCATGACCCACACTACGACTAAAACTAACTCTCTTAAAGAGCAGTATTAAAAGACAAAAAATACTATGTGCATTGAATTTAGAGCCTCTTTAATTCGTACTTATTTTTATTGCACCCGTTTATATTTGTAAGTGATAGTTTGGTAAGGGGTGTTAAGTAGTCATACTGAACATATTTTCCTTGTGTGTCCTGTAGAACGGGAACAGAGACGGCTCCCTGGACATCCTGGGGACAGACATATGGGCTGCCAACACAATGGACTCACGCGGGTAGGTGTATGTTGTACAGCCCACTGGGTCTGGGCTCCAGCCACAGTTTCTTGAGGGTCACATGACTGATTCAGACACACGGTCTTCTCGCGGATTCTTTTGACTTTCTTAACCTGACTTTGCTCGGCTTATCCTCAACTCTGTTTATTCATTTGAGGTCTTGGAAGTTTTCTCTCCTGGTTATCCCAAGACGGTATGTCCCAGCTTCTGTTCTTCAAGGCCCCAGATCACTGCTGACATAAATCGTGTGAATAAAATAATATATATATTTCAATATCATATTTCTTACTTCTTTTGACTTATTCAAGTGAGGTCTGTGTGAAAATCCTTCTCAGCTTTCTCTAATGATTTGTCAATCAAGAGCCAGACCTGTAACTTGCAGGAGAAAGAGAAAACGAACGAGACGGTAATCAAATTCACTGGAGGGGAGAACTGGTTGCCATGGTAACAGCTACCTAAGATCCGTCCACGTTGGCACGTCTGAGCACACGGGTGACGAGAGGGCAGTGGATGATGTAAGCAGCTCTCTCCCTCCACGCAGGGCCGAGATGAGGTCGTTGCATTGTACGAATATTGAATTAAAAACTGACATTGATGACTTTAGTTATGAGTCATTTCTGCCAAAATCTAGTTAAAAGTTCTCACCGTGTGAAAGCAACGGCCGTGCAAGTGAAAGTGGATGTAATTATTTTTAGCAACAACGAATTCATATTATAACACTGCCTATTGTCAAAATACCATAATATACAGTAGCACAGATGCATATTTCTTCAGTTCTTTGTCAAAACTATTGTGCACTGTTTGTCTTCATGTTCTTATCTTGTCAGCCAGCCTCACCTAGTGGTGACACAAGTCTACTGTAGCACCATGTAGTCGGTGATTCACAGAGCCTTTTATTAAGTGTAGCTGCCTCACCAGCTCCCAGTCTCTGGTACCGAGGTTTGTACGAGTTACCATGCATCAACACTGACCTTTCTGCCAAAACAGTTTTGATTAATGCACATTCAATATTCCTGTGTGTGTTTTTGTGAGTGCTCCTCTTACGAACAACAATCCAAACCAGTCGCGCACCGATGAGGAGTTACTAATATTTTAAACTAAATGTGATCCCACAGTTGTGGAGCGGTTTGCTTATGTAGCTGAGCCACTGTCAATCAAATCTGATCACAACCGAGAATAATTTTCTTTTCTTTCCTGTGTTCAAAATGTAGAAGATGTCTTGTACTCTTTCCTTAAGCGTATGCGTGGATACTGTCTGTTTCTAACCTTGCATTTCTTTGTCTCTTGGTCGTAGAGGTGCTGGTTGGGACATCCAGCCAGAGAAGCTGGACTTCAGCCATTTCCACAGAAAACACCTGAGAGGACTACCAAAGCACCTGCCACACATTGACAGAGAAGGGTAAGCGCTCTGTTCCGCTGGTGCTGCTCTACTCATCCCATATTATCTCAGTCATGCCGTTAGGATTGTCTTCTGTCTCTAATGAAGCCCGTTTGGATCCACCTGTCATCCCTGATGGTTACTTCCTCTCTTTCAGGATGAACAAAAACAAGTTTGAGGAAGATGACGGTATAGACATGAACGACATAGAGAAGTTTCTACCCCATCTGCATACTGTGAGTCACTGGTTTTCTCTCTTTTTTTTTTTTTTTTAAGAAAATGCCTCTAGATAGTTTTCTCACTCTGGTTATTTGTAAAAGCAACCCTATGTAGTTTTGTAAAGCAGTTCTTCTGCACTGATGACGTTAACAGCAGACTTCTCTCACCAAGACAATAAGCTGACCATCAATTAGTTGGTAGAGAGCGACCCCTGTTGGCGTGAAGGAAGAAATAATAAGTGTATTGACCAGAGCAATGGTGTAGTAAGGTCCTAAATTACCAGAATATGAAACATTTTGGCAAAAAGGAGGAAAATTCATCTAGTGTCAGTTTTTGTCTGTTGAATAACAATCAATTCAGGTAAAATCAGTCTTTATAGATTTCTATTTATGTTATGAATGAGACTGGTTGATCATAAATGAACATTTGGGGACATCTGCTGGTCAGATGCTGAAGTGAGCTTTAATGAAGTGCTTCAGGGTGTTATACTGACCCCTGTTGGTTAAATGTATGTACAACATTTACACCTCAAGCCAATAATGTCTGCAGAAAAGTTAAGTAGGCTGTTTGTTTCTGAGGCTTTCTCTGTCCGTTTGATACTTCTTCAACAGCATTTGAGCTCAATTTAAAGAATAGATGCATGTTTCTATCTTAAACAATACATAATTGCTCTTATATACTCTGAACAAGAAGAAGAAATCCCCCCGCCCTGTTTGTTTCCTTGCTGAACTTCAAGGTGATGTGTGTTTCAGCCCGGGTGACAGAATTCACTCGAGGTCACCGATGTCGACCTCTTCTCTTCCTTCCTTGCTCTCTGAGCCAAAATGTCTTCCATCGTCCATAATGTTTGAGCCGGTGCCTTCCTCTTTCCTTCCCCTCTTGGCTGCTGTAGCCAAACTACCTCTCATATATATATATTTATTTATTTTACAGCCAAGACGGGCCTAGTTACGCTACCAAGATGGCTTCCTCATTGAATGGCTCCCGAGCCAAGATTGCCGTTTCCCGTTTATTCAGTTACAGCCAAAAGAGTGGTCGGCTGCGTTCACCCGATGAGCTTGGGATCGGATATGTGTGGGCACTGAGCTGGGGAGTGATTGGCACATTTTCTCTCCCTCACATTCCTTAGCTGTTTCTGACTTCATCTGTACCTTCACGGTCTCTGTCTGTGCTGGGTGTCATGCCCTGGCATCTTTAAAGTCTCCCCTAAACCTCTGCCAGGCGGAGTCATGCAGCGGTGATGCCAGGCCACCGTTTGTTCTCGCTCTAATGAGGCCATCCACCGACGATCCCCTTATTGGTCTGGGATAGCCCCCAAGACGACTGTGAGGGCACTCGTGTTTGTGTTTTCCACGTTCAGGGCCAGTAGTAGAAACCGCACTATAACATAAATAACTGCAACCACATTCAAACTCCCGTTGAACTGCATCGGAATGGTTTGCAATCAAGAGTACGGAGGAGTCATTAAATGTCTAAGTTGTTTACCAGTATCAATATTGACATTGAGCAAACATTTTTATTATACATGCACAGTGCCACAGTGTTATGGGAAAGTATTGGACTGGTGTATGGTGCATGACTCAGATCAGGGCAGAAATCCCTCACAAATCACACCAATATTGGACAAGCCGTGTGTGTGTGTGTGTGTGTGTGTGTGTGTGTGTGTGTGTGTGTGTGAGAGAGAGAGAGAGAGAGAGAGAGTTTGTTTTGTGTTGTAAAATGTTTGTACGATGATATGCTGCTGAGTGTGCTGGCTGTCTATGTGCAGTCTGGCTGTGAGGATTCCTGCTGCCACTTTCGCTACACGTCCGTCCTCCTTACTGTAACCAACACGGGGGATTTCCATTTGTGCTATTACAACACATGACTGGCTGTCATGTCTCACTCTTTAGCTTGTGTACCTTTACTCAAGTACTCTACTTAAGTACGAATTTTAGATACTTGTACTTTATTTTAATTTACATTTCAGAGAGATATTGTACTTTTCACTCCACTACATTTATCTGACAGTTATAAAATCATTACTTACTTTACGGATTAAGACTTTACATAACAAAGCAAATAATAAACTCATAATAGAATACAACACATTGTCACCTCATTGCTGCAGAAAAAGTACTTTTAACTGTGATATGTTCAGTACATTTTCTGTCAATACTTCAGCACTTTTAGTTAATACTTAGTAATGGAGTTACACCTCCAGTTAGTGTACGGCAGGACAACGTCACCCAAAGTCTCCGTCTACATTCGACACTTCCTGCCAACATTCACTTCCCCTTTCCATGAGTCGGAATATACTTACAAATAGCCCTGGGATCAGGGAAACATCTTGTTTGTTTGTTTTGTGTGTGTGTGTGTGTGTGTGTGTTTGTGTGTGTGTGTGTGACTCTATGAGAAAGGCCTTCCTCCTTTTGCCCTCATATTGTGCTGCACCTCTACCGGCCTCTCTGGAATGTCAACCTGCACATACAGTAAGTCTGCCTTCACATCCAGCCTCGGGTTGTAACGACGGAAGCATTCAGGGGTCAGACATCGAGTATGTAGCTGTAGATGTACGTGAGGTATCACATGGATTCTGAATAACAGCACAAGCAATGTTACAACAAAGATACAGTAATAGGATCAAATATGAAATAGCGGTAAAACAAACAAGAATAAAAAAACAAATCATTAAAACGTGTTGCTTGGCCATTCCAGGTGGCCTGGAAACTCCCGGTGACATTACAAGCTGTTGATTTGACGATATAAACAAGGGTTCAAAAGCAGAAAATCCTCCGCTTGGAGAAGCTGGAACCAAAGAATGTTTTGTGTTTTTTGCTTAAATAATGACTCATAAATTAGATTTAATAAATCCCCCCCTTCTCAGAAAGTACAGAACTGACGCGTAGCGCTATTTCCCCCTGGAGACGGGAGATCGTCATATCCCCTTCTCCTTTCCGTCCTTCATGACACAAACTGTACGGCAGCGTGGACACTCGATCTCGCTCACACGGTGTTTGGCGTCATCGACATGATCGTGTCAGCCAGCATGATCCTCCGTGTTGTGACAGCCACAGCGCTTGTGTTGGTATATTTTGCCGTTCCCGTACCTGAAATATTATCAGCAAACGTCTGTACATCCACACATCAGCAGCAAAGTGATGCACACACACATCTTTCTGGACCCATTTTGATAAAATGTTGCGTTTGATCATAAGACTCTCCCTGTGGGAGTTTTCTCATCTGAAATAGAGTGGGTGCTTCTGTTTCTGTGTGCCTGTTGTGACCTGATGTTCTTTCCCGTGAGGTGATTTATTGGCTCCATGTTACCAGAGTCCAGGCAGTATCCATGGGGCTGTAAGCAATGTTATCAACAGCATATGGCATGTTTAAAGGAGAGGTTTAACATTTTGGGATATATGCTTATTTGCTTTTCTTTCCACAAAAGCAGGAAAGCGTATTTCCCAAAACTATTCCTTTAAAACACGGCCATAGCAAACCAGTTTGTAGCAGGATACAAGTATATATTATACATTCATAATTTTATTTCAAAGTGATTCACATCAAGGGTTTTTCTCCCACTCTGTCAGTGATGAAATTAAAAAAAATGTAAGAATGGAGGGCACCACAGGAGGAACAGAAGGTTAGGGTTCGCCCGAGCAGAGAGGGAGAAACCGGCCAGTCATTTTAGGAGACATCCGGTCTCTGATCCGGGAACAAAGCCATCCAACAGTGGAACAAAGCCGGAGTCTGGAGCTGAGATATCACAGACTGGTTGGCCCCTCTGTCTGGAAGTGTACGTGCCGCAGAGCAGGACTCCAGTTGAGAAGGGACACTGGGGGTGGGGTGGTCTTTTATGGGCGGTCTGTCAGCTGTCGGTTTGTCTGAGACCTGCATTCCACTCATAGCATTTTACTCACACACATTTATTGTTCCTGTATGCTTCTGATCACCTCAAACACACTGCTGCAGGTCTCTTCTATCATCTTTTACCTCGTCTCCCTCTGGTTCTTCCTATTTGCTGTTTCCTTTTTCCTATTCTCTTCTGACCACCATCATTACGCTCCGCCCCCTTCCCCCCTTCCTTCTCCACTCATGCTGTCCTTCACTCTTCTCCTCCTCCCCTCCATCCTTCAAATGTTGGTGGGCAGCAGAACAATATCCAGGGGGTCATGGTGACCGGCAGCCCCCTCCCTGTGGTCTCTTCCTGCTATTGTTCCTGGTCCTACTGCTGGCTTGGCTCCTACACTCTATTAACCGCACACATACTAACTTAATCACCGCTGTAGTCTGCTCTGCTCTCGCCTCAATCACTGGAGCCTTGAGAACGTGTATGAAAGCAGGATACCTTGGAAGATTAGTTATTTACTCCACACAGTGACTTGATCTGTTGAATTTATCACATCTGAAAGACCGTAAATATGTACACACACACAAGATTAACCAAATGTATTCTAAAATGATAAAGAAGTGCATTGTAAAACAGTTGACGATGCGGAATAACGAGGTTGAAAATGAGGATAAATTGCTGTCATGCACCTTCTCCCCCCCCCCCCCCCCCCCCGTCCTGAACTGATTTATATACTTGGCGTATAACTGCTGCGCTAAATTCCCAGAAACAAGGTAACCTCCAGCCTCTGCCACAATGAAATTCATTTTCTATCCCTAGTATGTGTTTATGATGGGCTGAGTGCTGTCCACAGTGTCAAATTATGGTGATAATATAGAGTTTCAATGTACAGAGCAGCCAAAATGTCCTCACAAGAATAGGGGTCATTAGTCCGTCCATCAAACCCTGTACCCACACAAAGGATCAGGTTGTGCAGAGAAGATGAGGCGCTGTCAATGTAATGTAACACAGAGAGCACATATGATTGAAGTCAGTGTTTTCGGGAGGGCTATAACAGCTGTAAGCATGTGAAACCTGCCGCTGCAGCAGTGGTTGCCACATGATTATATTTCTGTAGGGTACTACAGGTTATTTTCCTCTCTTTCTCTGACGCTTTGATCCCACAATGGCTCTTCCCCCCCTCTTCTTCTCTGCACAACCTGATCCTCCCCCCCTCTGCCCCCTC
>NW_022280053.1:5338892-5340359 GCF_004355925.1 Anarrhichthys ocellatus
CCCCCCCCCCCCCCCCCCCCGAGTCCTTTGATGTGCCTGTCTATCAAGTCTCTGCTCTGCTGTGGCTGCAGCCTCAGATCACTTATTAAATGAGACACGGATGCCAGGACCTCACATCTTTTCCTCTTTATCACCGATCGCCCACCATACCTGACTGTGGCGGCTTTAAATCTCTTCTTTCGGCGTTTGGTTGGCAGGCATCAGCTGCACAGCAAGTTGCATGAAATGCCTAAAGTGGGGATCGTGAAACACGGAGCAAATCCTTCACTACAGGGATTTTACAGAAATTTTAACTTGATTTATGACTTAAGAGAGCTAGACACATATTGAATGGTATAGCACTCCCTATCGCCTGATTCCGATGGTAGGAATTCACTTTTCAGTCACTCCGTAGCGCTTATGAATCCTAAAATGTCACTTTTAATTAATCTAAATTGAACACGGATTTGAGTGGTTTCTGGGCTCCAAATCGGAGATCGTAACTTTAAGGTAAATGCCACTTTAGCGCACTGAAATAGAAGCACTGCATTGTCGGGATACTGAAGAATACTGCACTCAAAATTCGAGCAAAAATATTTTGTAGCACACTGATTATCTCTACTGTTTAAGGAGTTAAAAACCTTTAAAAATCAGTCCTAGTTAATAGTTATAAGTAGCTGTGTCTAATGGACAATACAAAAACAAATGGGATGTTATTCATTTAGGCTTGGCAAGACGGCAAAACGTCCAAATGATTTCAGCCTATGTATTTCAGCTGCCCTCTCTGTATTTTACATGCTTGCTATCTTGTATTTACAGTCTCTCTCCCCCCCTCTCTCTCTCTCCTCCCCCTCTCCCCCTCTGCTCTCAACGACCTGTCCTGTAATGCCACCCCTGGGGCAGTTTTAAATTTATTGCTTTTGGCCGAAGGCCCTCGCAACATAAATAAGCCGAGAGAAACAATGGACGGACTGAATGAACATCATACCAGAATTGTTGCTCACTGGAAGGGGCCGGAAGACGTGCACTTCACTTTCTATGCTATTGCAGAGAAACTTCTACAATCATCGTTCTCCGTTTCTATTCTTCATATTTCCTTCTCCGTTGGCTTTTCTCATTTCCTTACTTTGCTCCCTTGGTACTTATACCCCCTTTCACGCTAAAGCGACGTCAGTGTTATGAATGGATCCACAATGGTATTTGACCCAGGTCAACGACCTATCTGGCAAAACCCATCGGGGGGGAAAAAGAAAGTCCTAAAATTGAATGGCTAACTCATGCATAACTTTAAAAGAAGATATCTGTTGTTGCTTGGGAGCTACGTGGCAACGTGGTTGTAAAAAGGACACATCCTCTCTTTGAGCATCCTCGGTCGCCTCCTTCAGTGACCTGTGATTTATTTTCTGGATTGCGGCGTGGTGTGTCAACTTCCTCTCAATGCAGACGTGCACACCCAAGCACATAACACAATGCCGACATGAAACACCC
>NW_022280053.1:5340459-5341667 GCF_004355925.1 Anarrhichthys ocellatus
CCCCCCCCCCCCCCCCCCCCCAATCAGTGTGGTAAAGTTTAAACTTGACAGCAAACCACTTTGTTTGTTTTTTTTGGTTGTTGGGTGAGATGTTGGCTGTTGGCACTCGGAGTGACAACCGAGACTTGCTGTTGAGAATTGCTCTTAATGCTCGTGCGTTACGGTAACTTAATGTAAAATAGACGCGTGAACACATGTCAAGACAAACGGGCTATTGCCGTACACTTTGTCTCGTTATTTTTCTGTCGAGATGCTCGAGGTGACAAGTTGTTTTATCATATTGCCTTTGGTTAGAACGAATGCTTTACTTTTCAGCCCTGCCTCCAAGACAGAAAGAATCTAACTAACTAATCATATAACTTACTCCACTCGCTATGTCATCCCTAACTGTCTCAGTCAGGGATGTAATGACCTCGAAGAAAACATTGAACATATTCAACTGTCATGGATCTGAAGTCATCATCATTGGTCCTAAATCCCTCAACTAGCACATGCTCCCTCCGTGTTGACAGCTCCAGTCATTTTCATTCTGTTCTTTCCTTCAAACTTTACATGAATCACGTTGTCAAAACTGTCTTTTCTTTATTCAATCAAAACACGTCCACATCTGTCCTTTTCATGAACTCATTAATCTCTTCAATGGTCTTTTCTTCCGGACACCTCCAGGATCCTGCTCGGTGACGACGGCCAATCAAATGCATTCAAACACACACTGATGCTATATTTCTTTGTAGCGCTAATGGGGTAATTCCAGTGTTTCCCTCGTGCATTTTGAAATGGAGAATAAATTGACTGTGGCTGTGACAACTTTCTAGCTTTATAAAAGCATGTGTGATGGATGCTCGTAGATCTAGTACTCGTAAACTGAACCCCGCTGGATAATATTTGATATTCTCTGTAGCTGTAGCAACATATTCACACCGCCCCTTGCGATTTTTGATCGCAGCTCTATTTTCAGTCTGAACACTACTAAAGACAGATGATAGGGTGGAGAGGTGTTTTCCTGGATCACTCTCTTAATCTACATTAGCATCAGAATACACCGAAATACACCTTAAACAGTCTCTTAATAATTTATTTATTATTCAATTAATTTAATCTTGATAGTCTTTACTCTTCTTCCAAATATAAATAATACCACGCCAAAATCTCTTTCTCTGTCCGTTTCTATCTGATCTCAGTCTCTTTCACAATTTACACCCCCACCC
>NW_022280053.1:5341767-5347946 GCF_004355925.1 Anarrhichthys ocellatus
CCCCCCACGTCCACAGGGCTCGCGCTGCCTGCCATGAGGTGAAGGGTCTCCTGGCTGGGGACCAGGAAGGCCCACGCCTCCCTTTGATCTACCCCGCGCTGGCTGCTACCTGCCGATAGCATATTCACACGCACACGGCGCTCTCCCTTTCAGCCACAGAGACAACTCTACATCTCTCGCTTCCTCCTCCTCCGATTCTGTCTGATGCGTTACAAACTGTGCACACAGCTGTGGGTCTAAAGCTTCTCTCTAATGCAATGCTGCTGTCCATGAAATGCACTTTTTTTTTTCTTATTTAGAATATCTTAGTATTCGGAAAAATATTACAATTTAAACGGTTTTGGTTGAAATGTTTGGTGTGCACGCTGTCATCTGGTTACCATTTGAAGGCAGAATTGCAGCTAATGATATCCTAGAGGAAAACGACAGTAGCTAAACATGCAACAGTTCCTCTGTTTCTTTCTCCACCTACTTTTCCTCCCTGTCAGGCGGTCCTTTGAGTCTGGGGGAAAAAAAGCAGATTTTTATAGATATTAATACTTTTTGGGGTTTATACGTAAAGTCTCTGCTCGAAGTAAAGCTTTGTTCTAGCAGACAGTTTGTTTGCCCCTTTTCTGGATATTACTGTGCCACATGTATATAGAGTGCCCCCCCCCCCCCCCCTGCACACTCACACACTTTCTGCCTCTCACATCTGGATTCAATCAGAATCCAACAATCCCTTAGCAGCCTCTCTAAGAGAGAAGTAGGTTAGAGCAGCAGTTTCAAATAGCAAGCAACCTCATTAGAATATCTACAGTGTGAAAGTCTGAACGTACAAAAGAGAAAACCAGAGAAATCTATGGACACACAAATATTAGTACTGCAGAACAGTGTATGTATCGCATCTAAATGACAGTGAATATGTACACATAAACATGATCAATCAAAGAATTATTTGTTTTGGTATACAGTACTTTTTATGTAGAAAGGAAGAAGTAGATTGTACCAAGAGCCCCACCTCCCTCTTTACAGACTTTGGTCACCTTCTTGCAGACTGCATTGGGTTGCGAGTTTGGGGAAATTTGGGGCTTTTTGCTTTGCATCAGCCTGCAACTATTTGCTGTAAAGCATGCACGCACACACATTTATGCAACAGCTGCCATTGCACACTGTCTGTCTACACGACAGCGCTGGTCCTGTAGCCACAGTGATGCTGAGCTAAGGGCCGGTGTGCTGTTTGATTGACAGGGCTGATGTTTAATGAATGGTTTTATTTATTTTTCACAAGAAGTGAATTTATGTAAAGAATACATTCCATGATAATATCATATACCACGGCCACATGCCAACAAAATGTATATAATCAACTAAATAAATAAATATATTGTTTATTGACCTGAATAACTCATTATGGTCTCGCTCTTCAGGTTTCAATATTATGTACCTGTGCTTGGCAACATCTAGTTAAACAGGAAGCAGTACTTTGCCCGAGGCTGTGCCAAGAGTTTTTAAATTCTGAGAAATGAGAGAAATAAATTCCACTGACACCTTGAAGTCTTGAAAAGAGAACAGTGCTACATCCTGCCACGCAGTATTATTAAAAATGTTTTTTCCTGCAGAGATAACATTACACAGCTTTCTCTCTCACACACAGGTGCCTCTCTGTCTTCCTCCCGCTTTCTGTCTCGCACACACTCACACACACACACACACGTTAGCTCTCTATAGCTGAAAATTGAATCGATTAATCAATATTTGATTAAATCGTTGAAGTTAATCAAATTTATCAAGCAAAAAGGACCAAAATATAATTTGCTGGTTGCAGCTCCTAAAATGTGAGAATTTGCTGCTTTCATTTTTTTTTTTTGAAAACGTCACCTCTGGGAAATTATTATGCGGATTTTGTTTTACTTGTTTCTGAAAATTATAAATGAATAATCAAAACTAATTAGAATATTCATTAGGGGCAACCCTAAATACCAACTCTTTCTCTTAGCCTCTCAAATTTGACAAACCACTTCTCCTAATCTCATTCTGTGCCGTAAATAAGATGCAATTTTTTATAATCATTAAAATGTTTTTTTAAAGAGGTCTAGAATTAAAGAACAAGGCTATAATTTGTCTATTCTTTGTTAAAAGCAAGCACTTTATCAACTTCTGCATGTGCAGTGGTGTAGAATTCCGTCGATACTTTCCACAAAGTGATCAGCTGTCTCCTCTGTGATTTGTCTCTAACAGGTCTTCCCCCCCCTTCTTAATGAGGCTGAGATCGCACACACCAAAAAGCTCTTCCGACGGAGGAGAAATGACCGACGGTAATGACGCATGCAAGCTTTTGCACACACACACACACACGCATACCTACCTCAGTGAGAGGGAATGTTTTTGCTGTTGATGTCAGTGCACAGCCAGTCTTATAGCCTTCTCTCCCCCGCCAAAGCAACGTCAAGACAGGAATGCAGGCTCCACACTTCACTGCAGACAGGAAAAAGAATTTAAAAAAAACACTGAGGCATTCAGAGTTTTATTCAGTCAACCGTGTTTGCCCTCAACGCTTGAGCTTTCTTTCTTTTTATGACTGACTATGCATTCCCTCGTCGTGCTTTGTGACATTTAACCTCGTTAACGTCGTCCTCCTGTCCCCCGAACTCTTAACTCGGACGCTCAATTTCTTTATCCTGGCACATCTGCTTTAATTGCACACACTCTGAAATCTAATTTCACCCAAGTCTGACTTCATTGAGACCACGTCCTGAAGAGAAGAAAACAGCCCCCTCTCTCTCTCTCTCTCTCTCTCTCTCTCGTTCTCTCGCTCCCTGCCCTGATGTCACTGGAAAACCGTTCTTCAGTTGCTAAGAGACAAGCAAAGAGAAAATATTTGGGTTGTATTTGTGGTTAAAAAAAAAAAAAAAAAAGAGGAAATTGTAGCTACACCAAATGGACAAAAGCACTTTCATCCTTGTTTTTAAGTGCAGAGAGTAATTGGTTCTGTCATGCGCTATTGTGTTTATGTGTGATGGACGCAGCGCAGGCCTGGCAAAAAGATGGGAACAACAATATAAACTTGGACCAAAAGCAGTTTGCTTTGGTTTCAGTCTGTTTGTTTTGTGAGCTGGAAAATGAACCAGAGGCCATCCTGTTTTCTTGCACGCTTCCAATTAGACTTTGTCAGTGCGTTACAGTTCGTATATGAAAGGAGATTTCACATACATGTGCGTGCGTGTAGCTGTTGTATACACGTGTGTGTGCGCGTGGAAAAAATATTCACGTGGATGCTTCACTCGTGTCAGAGATGGTGACTTGCATCGGATCAGCTGCACATTGACCAAAGATTTGGACCGCTCTGTTCTACAGCTTGCATCAAAGCATACCACTTTACCAACACACACACACACACACACACACACACACACAGCCCAACCCTTGTTCTATCATTGGGAACAATTGAAAAATGTGAAACATACTAAAATGTAACAAGACACTGCCTAGAATGCTCAAACTGAACAGAAAGAGTTAAACCTGTGATTAAGGGCTGACCAAATACGGAGAAATGTTGAGCTTGAAGGCGGATTCTTAAACTTGGATAAAGCCAATTCTTATCACAAAGTTGAATAATTTAGTTAATCTGAACCTTTCAACCACAAGAAATGAGAAATTCAATCTCGTTGGACTAAAAATCTGTATTGCTTTCCGCTCGATGACTGTTGAGTGATGAAATTAGACTTGGGTACTTGGACTGAATATGTATTTTGCAGTGACTTTTGATATAAATATCCCAACAGGCTATGATGTGAATCCAAAATTGGCAATTCATATTAGTATTCATCTCTGATGTGGTTATATTTTGGGGTAACACGCAGCCTGGGGAAAGCCTTTTAACCTCATGCCCCCTGAAACCAAAGAGTGCTGTAGTACATGTTGCACTGCTGAGATGGAGAAAGCAAGAACCATAAATATATGTAAGAAAGGTTCATCACAGCTACGCCTGATCCAGAGAAGAGTATAAAATGTATTCACGTGTGGTAACGTTCATATATTTTCCTTTATGAAGCTTAGCATGTTTGCCCATCAAATACATTAACTATCAAACCAGCTAATCCTCTTATGTCTATGTTGTCTCCAGGTTCCCAAACAGAACAAATAGCCTGTGGCGATGCATATTAATTGTAATGAGATACCACATAAATAGTCATATATATTTCGTGGTGTACTGTCAACACAGCTGGGAGAAGAAAAGAGAAAAAGTATGAAGGAAGTGATGATGAAATATGGAGATGAATATTGATCATTTGAATACATGTACAAAGCTTGAGGGTTGTATTGAATAAAGCACCAGAAAGAGAAACGGAGTGAGACAGAGATTGAGTAAGGGAAAAGTGTAGGCTGGCTGCGGCAGGGAGGGAAAGAAAGGGGAGGTAGTGCATGTGTTTCTACTTTAGTATGCACGTCAAGCAGGGCTGAAATTAGTTGTGATTTACTGGAATGTGCTGCTTACTGCTCTCTACTCCAAAACAGAAAAAGGGGCAAAGAAGAAGCTAATATGCTCCTTCTTCTTCTTCTTCTTCGCTTTCAGGCGCTAGACTTAAATCTGTCTGTTTTTTTGCGAGAACATTTTACTCACAATTGAAGAAAGATGATTTAACACGACATGCCATCCAGTTTCCCACACTTCTGTTATTAAGGGATAAGTAAACAAATGCTTAAATGTGAGCTGTTGAATTGAGAGGGATAATTCTTAAGAGTCTGTGGCACAAAATGTGTTTAATGATGCATTGTGTGTGTGTAAAAGTAAAAGTACACGTGAGGTCTGCTTGTCTTTTCTGCCTCTGGCCACGGAGATTCAAAGTTATTGACTGCAATCTCTTAATACATGCATGCGCGTATGCACACACATTCAGTCAGTTCCTGAGATTTAGAATCTTAAAACTTGTTTAAAACAGAGTAATGCTCAGTCAGGCGGCCTGAGACCCGTCTCCCCACAGTCCATTAAAGCCGCTGTGTTGTGGCCAGCATGGAGCTCATGCCGAGTTATTGACTGTCTGGGCCTGCAAGCTGCTCTTCCTCCGGGCCAATCGATTCGCTGGTCTGGGTCAACCAGTGGTCCAATGGATCCACGAGTTCTCCATCCACATACATCCACAGCAACAGCCACGATCAATCATCAGTATCCTACCACCTCTCATGATCATAACTGCCAATTCATTTCACATTTTGAGTTACCACTTCCTATAGTTCTCTGCATGTTGTTTGAATGACGTAGTAATCAACCTGTAGTTGTTTTTTGTTGCTTGTTTCGCCTCTTTGCTGCCTTGCTTGTTTGTTTTGTTTACCTCCCCCCTGTCTTCTCCTTTCATGCTGTCTCCAAAAATTCCCTTCCCTTTTCCACAAATTGATCTGCCACTTTACGCCACTCTTCATCCTTCCACTCGTCTGCATTGTGGCACGCCCTCCTCTCCTGCTTTTAGAGCGGTTGATCAGTTCATCCGAGACCAGTTAACCATACTTCTGCCCACTGGCCCCGGGGGAAAGCGGCAAGTCTCAGCCAGGTCAGTGACAACATGAACCAGATACCGGGCACAAAGGTGGACCCGGATATGTTTTTTTCGGCATTTGATCCGGTGGTTTGATTTATTCTACTGAACACAGCCTCGGCATTCAAAGGTCAGCTGATAATTGTTGAGACAAAGTGTACGATTTCTTTCATTAGATACTTGAAAAGCTAAAAATACAAAGTAGGTAGGATGGAAATGGAGTGATTCGAAACAGGGGACACAGCCAGGCAACATCGAACACTAATTTAAATCTGATTAATACCGTAATGTTTCAGACTCATCACTTCAACCCCTCCAAAAAAAAATCTCAGTTTCTCATTTGATTAGATGGTCGATCGCGGTCACAGACTAAGTAACGAGTTAGATGAAATTTCATCAGTAGCCCCCCCCATCATTTATCCTTCATGCAAACATCTCCACGGACAGCCAATCCGATCAACACTCGCGCTACCGCAGAGCTCAGTCATTAAATATGATTAACATTTCATTACTGTCTCACTTTTCACCTGCCAGCATCACAGGAAGATCAGGAGAGGAGCTTATAAGAGCTGAGCCTAAACTAACAGCTCGTGTAAAGATCAAATTGATCATCAGATATGAGAGAGAGAGAGAGAGAGAGAGAGAGAGAGAGAGAGAGAGAGAGAG
>NW_022280053.1:5347956-5397682 GCF_004355925.1 Anarrhichthys ocellatus
AGAGAGAGAGAGAGAGAGAGAGAGAGAGAGAGAGAGAGAGAGAGAGATTTTATAATCTTCTTTTTCAGTCATTAAATGAGAATTCACAATTTCTGTCAGTCAATGTTAAGCTATTGTACTTTATTTTATGATGAGGTAAAACATTTGGTTAAACAAATTAAAACTTTAATAAGCAGCTTTCTAGTAATTAAAAGTTTGCTGTAGAAAAACAGACATTGAAGGATGCTGACAGGGAGTGCCTGACGAGTGGGTGTCCCCCCTCACACTTTTGTGCTTTGTAGGAGCTCAGTTTTTGTGTCGGGCTGATGAACACACGACTGAGAGAGGCTCTGAGTATTTGCATAGAGTGGAAGGCAGGCTGTTGAGTAGAGGAGAGGAGTCAGAAGATGAACTGTCTGCCAACCTCCCCAAGAGAGGGGAGAAGAGGGGCCAGACACGACTTAAACTAAATGAACCACAAACAAAACCTATAAATAGCCTCCAACGCGTTCTCTGTGCTTCTGCCAGCGCACAAACGCACACATTCATATGTACAGACGGATGACAATTTAAAGAGAAAACAACTCTGGCTTTAACTAACAACTATTTTCATTACCAAAGTATCCACTGATTATTTTCCCAGTGAATCTATTCATTATGTAGTTGGTCAAATTTCTAAAATATTGTGGGAGACAATGCTCCTCGCAGCTTCTCAAGAGCCCCAATCCGACGTCTCCAAATGTCTGACTTTGTTTGAGCGTCGTGGTCGTCACACCAGCATCCTTTTCGGTTTACAGAGACGCTGCAGTAGCAGTTGCTGGGAGTAGTGAACCTTATTCATTTTGGACAATATCAAAGAAACATGTAGGAATTGCAATTATTTTCATTATTGATATAATCTCCAACTATTTTCACAAAGCTGTAGAACAACAGTCCAAGGTGACTTAATCATCAAATATTCTCTTTTGTCCGACCAGCCGTCCAAACCCCAAAGAGATTCAATTCACTGCAATGCAAGACACAGAAAAGCAGCAAATTCTCACATTTGAGAACCTGGAATCATTATGTTTGGCATTTTTTTGATGACAAATCTGCTGTACGGCTGCGTCGACTTCATCCACATTGTTTCTGTATTCGTCATGAGTGTTGCTAGCTAGCGATGGAGGAAGATGCTGCCTCGATAACTCAAAAAGTTTGACTCACAGAGGAAATGTGTTTATGTTGTTGTGTTGTGTCTACAGCACACATTCATCGGTTGCTGGCAGTTCTTTTCATCAGGCCTCAAACTTAACAGCTGAAATGTTTGTTGAGCAGAGAGAGAACTCTTTTCCATCTTTTTAAATATATTTTTTATAATTTCTGCAAAGGAAAGGTCAGTTTATTTGAATTTTGCATGCACAATAAAGTCCAGTATCTCTCTCTGCCGTGTATCAGTGCTGCAGTCTTTCTGCTGAGATGTGTTTGACCTCCACATACGAATATATTAAACTTCTTTTAAGCCCAGAGAACATTTCCAAGGTTGTTCAAACATTCATTTATTTGGGATGGAATGTTTTTCAACCCTTAACTTTTGAGTGCCATAGTGACACACAGTTCTTTTTCACGAGGTAGAATAGTTTAATAGTTTGTGTGCTTTTGTAACGCAGTCTCAAATATGTCTGACCTTTTTCATTCACCTTTCATTCAATTTTTTTTGTCCAAAAATCAAGCTATTGGAAGTCGGTTGAATTAATAAGTGCAAGGAAGGGCTTTTGTGAGGAACGATGAAAACCCCACGCTGCACAACACTTGAACAGCGAAGAAAGTTTCCTTTCTTCGCTCGTCAATCCAGCGTTCTCGAGGCTTAAACAGCTCCGGTTGATCTCAAAAGATTTCGCTTTTGTGCATCTTGTTTTTTCTTTATCAAAGAAACCTTGCGTCTTGTGTTTAGTCCTGATTGTTGAAAACTCTTTGGGCGGACGGACAAAGGTTACACATAGGATTCAATATTAAACATTTGTATGTGTATCATCATTTCTTCATACCGGAGCAAGTACTGAAGCTGGCTATCGATTTCCAACAGAAGGCTGGATTTTACCCAGATTTTGAGGGTTCATCTCATTTGTTTTAACCAGTTATCTGTCCATCAACATGCCTAACCTGTCATGTCGGCATTTATGCAATTAGTTACGGCTCAGCACGGTTTCTTTTAGTGTGTGTTTTGGTTTTGACTGTTGAATACATCCGATTTGGCAACTAGCTAGTTTCCATCTGTGGTCTCTGGCAAGTAAAAGTGAGTCACGTTTGTGGTGAACTACCTTATTCAGATAAGTTTGGCCAAATCGTTTCAGGTTTTTACTATTCAAGTGAAATTGATAATTTAATTATCCTTGATTGGCAATCTGACACTGATTAGTTATATACATCCTTATGCACAAAAGATGTAAACCCCCTTCATTTGATTTCACAGTGAAAAAACACTCTTATATCTGAGCAACGGTGTGCTAGTTCACAGACTGAGGCAGATAATAGGCTGCCTCCTCTGTGCCATGGTGTCTAATCCCCTGGACCATATGTCAGCAGCTTGTCAAGCCCAGAGTCAGTACAGCCAAAGGACAGAGCTATGCAGGACAGGAAAACACAGACACACTGTGCGTCCACATGTAAGCAGTAATTGTGCTTTTGAATTTTTTCAGTTACTTAAAGATTGGATCAGTAGATGACGGGTTACTGTTAGTGTCTAGTTGTGAATTATTAGTAGATACGCAGTTGAAGATAAAACAGAAAATGGATCCTTTTCAACTAACGATGAGTTTTTGGGGGGGACAGAGGGGCTGGGAGGAGGCTGGAGATCATCATGGTGCCATTGTGACACAGAGGGGCGGTTAAAGTGTAGCAGAGCGGTTTATAGAAACAAGCCAGCTGCTACATCACAATGAAGCTAACTGAAACCTGCTCTCATTTCCAGGAGACAACAGCGGCCTCAGGGAGGAGGCGGAGGAGGAGGAGGAGGAGGAGGAGGAGGAGGAGGAGGAGGCGGAGGAGGAGGGAAGAACCAACCTCAGCTGATACAACAGCAGTCACCACAGCACCAGAGGGATCAATCCCAACATCAATCCCCAAACCAACAGGAGCAGAATCTAACAGAACTGGGAGATATCAGAAACAGTAGTGCTGGTCGGCCGCCTCGCCAGTATCAGGGAGGACATGGGCAGCGCCAAGGAGGACCCCCGCACCACGGATACAGCCAGAACCGGCGTTGGCACCACAATCCGAAAGGCCCTGGGCATGGACAGACGAACTTTACAGGTGATAAAGGAGCACCCCCAAGGACAACCAAAGACAGAGAGACTGAGAATGTAAAACCAGAAGACGAGCAAATCAGACCTCCTCAAGACAACAGCAGTAAGGGTCCCAATGAATCACCCAGACCAGTGTCGACACCCACTACAAATGTGTTCCCACATCTGACAGTTAGAAAGGAATCTCCCAACCCGCCAAGAAGTCGAAAGGGAGGCGAGGGCCAGTCGGAGCAGCCCAAAATCAGCTTGCTGCAGTCGTCGAAGGAGAGACTGAGGAGGAGACTAAAGGACAAGGTACCGAAAAGCTGCTTAGTGCCCGTCAGTCAGTATTAAGGCAATCAGGACTAATGTGTACGTGTACACACGCGCTAGCATTTAGTGTTATAATTACCTTCATTATGTTCACGCACACACACGCACCGTCATCAAGTAGACATATAGTTTTCTCACACAGCCTTTCTTCAGGCCGTTCCTCTCTTTAGTTCTTTAGCATTCAGACCAACACACCCAGACATGTCCTCACTAAGGAGGTGAAGAGACTAAAGCAGCATTAGCTTAACTGTTTTTGATCTTTTCCACTTTGTGCACTAAACCGGCGAGTCAGCCAACTGTGTTGCTGCTCTCAGCTTCTCTTGCTCCTCTAACTCGTTACCACCATGGGGTGGTTTCAATTTGACAGCATGGAACTCCCCAGCAGGCAGGAATTAATGAACAGCCACGCCAATGAATCAATGGATCCAGTCTCGGAGACAGATTTAGCTTGATTGGGTTGTGTACTGAACTCCAGCAAATAGAATGCAACTTATTTAAGCAGCCTTTGTTTTGTTTTTGTTATAGTTTACCGTCTGCACGGGGCTGTCGCCTCAACTTTCCAATTAAACTACTGCGTTCATGTCCATTATTATTGTCAAACGTTGACAGTACAATTTGAATATTGTCACCTACCGCTCGTATCCTTTTTCCATCTTCCGCCTCACTCAGGAGGAGGCACGTGTGGAGGCGCCGGGCTCCGGATCGCAGAGCATGGACCGGCTGGTGGACCTTCTCAACAGCATGAGGAGCAACAGCAGCGGGGTGGAACAGCAGCTGGCCTCCTTCATGGAGGAGGCGCAGTGCTCGGCGCGGTCCGAGGAAACCCTGGCTCAGGTGGTCAGCACCATCTACTGCAAGGCCGTGTCAGACCGGAGCTTTGCCGCCACAGCCGCCAAGCTCTGTGACAAGATGGCACTGTTCATGGTGGAGGGGACCAAGTTCAGATCGCTGCTCCTCAACATGCTGCAGGTGAGAGCCCTGCTCGACCATCTGTTGTTGCAGTTGCCGCTTCAAGCTTTCCTCTGCAATGTTTACTCCTTTATTGATGGAACTCAGAGTTCAATACAACAAACTCATTAGTTAAATGGACCCGCCTTGTTTTTTCTTATTTTTAACTTGGCGTAGTTACTTCTCATGAAGATGAGCAAACAGAGTGGCGGCAACGTCGGGCTGAAGATGAAATTAAAGAGAAACGAGTTGACTATTATTTCTGATATCAGGCAAAGTTTATTAGTTACACCTCGGTAAAAACCGATGCCGTCTAATACAGCATGTTATTTTGACAAACTCTCAATTATCCAGTGTTAATATTGAACTGTGTAAAGTCATTTATCAAGCAAAAATGTCGAACATGCTCTCGTTCCAGCGTCTTAATTGTGCGGATTTGCTGCTCTTCTCTTGTTATATAATCGAAAATGCAATATCTTTGAATTTAGGCTGTTAGTCGTACAAAACAGTCAATTTGAAAGATCTCAGCCGTGGCCCTGGGAGATTGTATGTGGCATTTTCCACTGTTTTATGACGTTTTTTTAAACTAAATTGTCAATTGATTAACCTAATCATCAGATTACGCATTAATGACCCTGAAGATTTTTGGATAAACTACCTTTCACTCTCTCACTAAAGTCTATTGCTTTACTATTTCTAAGCCCTGTGTAGCTTGCACCCAAATATCCCAAGAAATGCAGTACTTGCTGTCAACAAGATCTCAAAATGCCCTTTCAAAGATCCTTCTGAGCTACCAGCGCTTGATAAATGAGCAGATGTTTTTTTGGCCAACCAGTCATTTTATACGCTGGATGTTTGCAACAGAAATGTCCCTGTAATGTCAGTGGCTTTATGAGGAAGCACTTTCAGGTGGAAGCCAAATGTGTGTGTGTGATTCTGTAAATGTCAGTAAGTAAAGTGGCTCATCTAAACACCCAGGGGAGAGAGACCTGATCGAGTGAGCCCCCCCCTCCCCACACACACACACACACTTAACTGCACCCATGAAGGCAACATCCTCTCAGCTGTTATATATTCCACTGCCTCTCTCCCCCTCCTCGTCCCTCATGAGCTTTCTATTACTGCTCTCTCCTGTCTTATTGCCTCCCCTCACCCGGAACGACATGGGCCAGTACCTCGCTGCCTCTCCCCGCACACAACTCCTCTCTCTTTCTCTCTTCCTCTTTCTCGAAAGATGCTTCTCCCTTTCACCCTTTCCTCAATTTTGATATTCAGACAAACCTCGCCCCAGACAGTCTAGAAGTAGGCAAACGAGACTTACACGCTGTCTTCAGAAGACAGTCGAGGTCTAAATGTTAACCCACCTGCTGCCATCTTTTCACTGTTACTCCTTTTTCCGTCTCCTGAAGATGCTCATTTCAACCCGAGCCTACTTTCTGTTTTCCCATTAAAACACCTTTTTCTTTCAATGTTGAGATTGTTATTCCAGACCCAGCAGTAGTGAATCCCACCTTAATCCTTTTACCCCCTTCTATGCTTTATTCCCTCTTTTTCACAGCTGGTCACCTCCTCTTCTTTCATTTCTCACTTTAATTCCCACTTCCCAGCCAGCATGGACCCCCTCCTCGTCTTTGACATTTAGGTGTTTTTTTCTTTGCTTTAAAATGTTTTAAATGCCACTAGTGGATTCACGAAGGCCGTCATTAATGATGCTGCTTCCAGACCCCTAGATCTCAATATGGGGGCAGTTAGTCTGTTGCTGCTGTCATTAAAATGTGGTCAGGTTGTTACCTGTGGAAGATGCTATTTACTTCCAGCTGAGAAGAGCCGGTGGCCTTTGTTTGTTTGCTACTGCCGTCGGCTCCTTCCTCATCATCTTCTTTTCTTAAATAAGCTCGTCTTTTCTGTTGCTTCAGTCCTGTTTTTCTATACGTGTGTATCTTACCGTTTGTTGTGGAAGTGTCAAGTACTGTGGCGAACAGTACTATGTCCTGGGAGGTGTATGAGAGGCATGTGCAGCTGTTTTTGAGTGGGTGGTGTGTTTGTTTTTGACAGTGTGAGTGTGAGGTTTTTTTCTTCTGTTGGATCCATTCAAGGCTGCATATTCTGTGTATGTCTGTGTACAAGCAGGCCTTCAGTGCAGTCGTACGAGTCCGTGAATATATAAGCCGCTTGTGTTTCTAGTGCACTTCAGTAACAGCCAGTACATTCTGGATGAGCAGATTGAGTTCCTCTGACTGTTAATAAAGTTTCAGTTTAACCTGCCGTGTAACATCTTTGCAAGTGCGCATTACGCATTAACCCATATTAACCCCAACACTTTCACAGCATTGACACAGTTCACTACCCTTCACTTTCAAACCAAATTAACATATTCTCCTCTGCTGCTGGCAGATAAACCAAATTCATGAATTTGTTTGATGTGCTTTTCAACTGCTTTTTTGGCTTTAAGTGCTTTAAGCTGCGAGGTTAATACGTGTGCCACCTACAGAAACTCCCATCAGGGAGATAGCAGAGATCTTAATGGTGATTACCACCACTGCTGATGAATTCATGAAACACTTATATATCCACCTACCTACCGCCTACTTAGAACTTGTATCACGCTTTTACAAAAGCTGGATAGACTGTTGTTTTTCATTGTACTTTCCAGACCAACTATGTATCTGAATTGTTCTTTCTCCCTCCACCTCCACACAGATGGACTTTGCCTGTCGAGAGGAGCTCCAGCAGTCGGATGTGGAGAGGTGGCTCGGTTTCATCACCTTCTTGTGTGAGGTGTTTGGTACCATGAGGAGCAGCTCAGCGGAGCCCTTCAGGGTGCTGGTGTGTCCCATCTACACCTGCCTACGAGAGGTCTGTATCCAGACACACACACCCTTTTTTTTTTTTATCAATAAGTATGCCAATTACCGATTGATCAACCCTGTCTACTTGTTCCAGTAAAACGGGAAAGCGTCCAGCTGTGACTGTACATCTTGTCTGTTCAGACCGATTAGTGCACCTAGTTTCCTGTTTTTGGCCAGACATTGTCTAGACTTGAGACACACCACAACAGGGTTTGATTAGTGGTGTAAACAGTCAGGACACCATCGGTTCCAGGAAAATGCATGACCCCAGGTTCAGTTCTCATCAGCTGGTCACGCTGTCTTGCACAAACACTCCCTTGGTCTCCATGGTAAACCAACTGGGGTAGCCATAGCAGACGCGTCGCGATACAGAAGTGGTTAACGACAGATGGAATATTGAAAGGGGAAGCGAGTGAGGGGGGGGGAGGGAGAAAGAGAAGAGGTGAGAGGAAGCGAAGGAGTCTGCGGTCAGGTTGACAGTTTGCAGCAGAAGACATTTACCGATGGCATGACGTGTAGAAAAGAACGGAGAGAAGAGATGACAGAATCTGGGAATGAAAACCATTTCATTGTGTAAGTTTGAGAGGTTGAGAAAAAGCAATGGCAGGTTTGAGGCACGTGCCAGGAAGTTTCACCACCCACGTCCACACCTCTGCCGGTCTGGCACTCGACACACACCCCACACAACAATCAACACACAACTAATGCCATCCACGCCCTGTCTGAGCGTATGCCCAGGGCATTATCTCAGCTTGTTAAGAGGGCTCCGCGACACGGCCGAGGGCGTGGACCTGCAGTGTAGCACACCCCCATATTCCAGCATCAGCAGTGTCGCATTTAGCCTGATGGTGCTCGAGGTCAGAACACACTGTTAAACAAATGTCTAAATATTTGTATAGTAGGATGTGATTTAGTGCGTTTGTGGTTACGAGTCATGTGCTTGTTAGACCACCTCCGTTTCCCAGAGCCAGTGTTTCCAGATTATCTTTTTTTATCCATTTGCTGTTTTGTCCATCCTGTCGTAACATGTTGTTGGATTCCAGCTATAATCTATCTGCCATAATGTGCACTCGCCCGTGTGTGTGTGTGTATTTGCATAAAACAGTATGTGTGCCTGCACGCTTGTGTGTGTGTGTGGCAGTGCGTTTTGCCGCGGCTGTAGCTGTAACCGGCACAACAGGATTATGTAACAACTGAGGTGTGCTAAGATGTGTTTTTGAGAATACATGACAGCTGTACATATAAACAAAGCAAGTCGGTGCGCGGTGATCTCATCCATTCATGACTTACAAGCCAAACAGATGTGTGTCTGTGTCTGTGTGGAATTTTACATCAAAATAAATAAATACAGAAACTCGCATAGATGCGCTAAATTAGATAATCTTCGACTAAGTGTGCATTCAAGCACGCTTTTGGGCAACTTAGGATCAGCACAAGCTGTAAACTGACATATTATCAACCTTTAAGATCTCACGGTGAACATGTAAGAAGACAATTAAAACAAAGAGATGTCTTTATTGAATGTTTTAGGCTCACTGTATTTGTGAAGCAAAAGTTTTCCTCTCTTTTGCTTGCTACACTTTCAGCACGTTGCTGTAGTTGTATTGTTTAAGAAACTTTGTGGTGATTGTGTAAATTTAGAACAGCGATTGAGCCAAACAGCATGTCCATTAAACTGTTTAAATAAAGCTAAACAGGCAAATCAAAGATTTACATTTTTAATAACATTTTCCCCAGACAATTCCATAAATGTATGTAAAGCACAGCCTGTACTACACTACACTGCACACGCACAATACCAAACAGATTATTATAATACTGTACCTTAAAAGACAAAGGAAGGTACCATCCTGCACAGCCAGATAGTCATGGAGAAATCAGAAGAAGGAGAAAAGGGCAGCTAGCAGGGCGCTCGAGTTATCATATAACAATCTTTAACTGAAGAGAAAGACCTCCGTGTTGTCCACAGACGCCTTCGTCGGGGTTCATCTGTTGGTTTACAGAAATCATGCACATTCACAGGCTCGTGGTGACCTCAGGGGCTGTTGATATTGAGAGCGTGGGCCCTCATCGCGTCAGACAATCAACTCAGAATATTAAGTATAGTCGGACAATGATTATGTATATTTAAAAAAAATTATATATATTTTGAGCACCATCGCTTTGTAAGTTCTGGTGCTGATGCTAGACCTGCTGTTGCTATGCAACTATTGGAAACCAAAGTTGAAGCAGTCGTAATTTTAACTTTGAGCGTTTGTGTCATTAGTCCTCTGATCAAACATGTTTTTCTCTCCGGTCCAGCAGTGTGATGGCATACAATACACAAAACGAGTTTGAGTAATTAGGTCAAACTGAACAACCAGAATGTTTAAATAAATAAATGGATGTTTTTCTAGTTGACTGAGTAATTCAAGGTGTTTTCACGTTGGATGCATTTCTTCTATTTAGTGCTACAAGAGGATTACAGCTGGCCTAGTTTATCTCGCTTTTTATGTTCCAGATAAAATGTCTTTTGAATAAAAATACTTGATGGGAATCGCACAGAATCCCGATGTTACCCTCTGCTGAGAGATTTCCTCTCTTGATTATGTAACTGAGCTGAGAGACTTTTGTGTGTTAAGTGGTCTCACAGAAACGATGTTTCCTTTCCTCTTGCAGGTATTACAGAGTGATTCATGTATGTTGTTGTGTAGCAGCGCATTGGAGAACATAAAAGGCTACTGCAGTGGATAGCGGCACTGATTAAATGAGTATAGATTAGACCATTTTAAAGGTATTGAGCAATAGCTTCCTCCTGGGCTCCCCAGAGAACTCATTATGAGCTTATCCTGCTTGTCACACAGCTCTCCTTCTCTGGGAACGACGAGACTTTAGTTCCCACAACAAACGGCCACGCTGTCACCACACCCATCTAAGCATGCTGCGGAGCTGACGTCGGCACGACTGAATGATACGTGGAATACCATGAAGCTTACGGCTTAGAAATAACAGCTCGTGTTGAGTGTGGATCATAGCGTCAGATGGGGGAGAACCTTTTATTATTCAGTTATGAAGAATCATTTACATAACTTTTTTTCTTTGAGCTCTTTTGTAAAGAAAGTGCTCAAGCGTTGTGTAGTTTTGAATGAAAGTGATTGGTTGAGTTGTGTGGCTTGTTTACATGCTGCGTGTGGGCTCCATCAGCTGGCTGGGGCACCTCGATATCAAGCCAGCTGTGTCATGTGGAACTAGAAGGGTTCTTTAAGGAGTACTCTTTGTTTTTTTATGATTACACTATGCCGTGAATTTAGTTTTGCATTATTTAACATTTTTTGCTTAGTTCATAATTCATGTTCCTTATGTGCCTATTATTACATCCTGAGGTTTTATTGCATTTAAATTATTCAATTATTATGTATTTTATTACATTATGAGTTGGCACACATGTCATAGTATATGCAATGTCATTTTCAATACATAAAAGTTATAGTATGTCATTAAATAGTTAGTTTAATATCCTGTAAAAATATGAGTTTGAATGAATTCTTTGTCACAAAAGATCATAAACATACCCTAGTATATGTCATAGTATAGTATGCTGTTCAAATGTGATAAAAGAGTCATATGTAATGTAAAGTACATGAAAACAAAGTATACTATTCCATAAAAATGATGAAAACATCAGTCCTAAAACGTCATAGTATATGTCAAAAGAAGAAGATTCCCCGTTTTATCCGCATATGGGCTCAATCAGACATTGCATTGACGATGTACTAGGGACCTGGCGGACGTCTGTTTAATGTCCGGTCCGACTGATTCGGACGTTTGCGTTCTCGCATACAGCTCCTCTGGGTCTAGATCAGTTTAGGGTTGCAGTGCATGTCTGAAAGGGGCTTTATTTTGCCCGTTGTGCAGCCGGTCTATGCTTCTACGGTTTGATTACACTTCATTCCTCTGTTACTTCCTTTTCCTCCCTCATGTTAATCAAAGTAGCACTTTGGAAACAGACATGTGAGGAGTAAAAGTATTTAACCAAATGTCTTTCTGCTGTAATCTGACACTAGATGTTTACAGGCGTGGTGGTTCTACCTCCCTTTGTTGCCGTCGCTCCCCGCATTGTTTGAAAGTGCCAGTTGTATGTCCATCTGTGCATGGGGGCCAGTGCTGGGGCTGGAAAGCCAGCAAGCGTGTTTACCAGCTCCGCTGTTTGTTTTTGGCTACGGTGTGTGTGTGTACACACACACACACACACACCGTACTGGTGTGAGCAGACATACAGTGTGCGTAAAGCCAGCCTTGATGTCTGATGGTGGCTTGCCAGGATGAAAGGCCTGGTGTGTTGTCTTCCAAGATTTAAAATGTTAATATAGAAAATATTTACAATTGGGATTAGGTCTTTCTCTTTTTTTCCTCCATGTGAACTGATTAACACACACAAACACTTGCGTTTGCTTAATCTCCCCATGTGGCCTACATCCAAATATACATTTATACATCTTTATTTATTTATATACAGCCCTTGGGTTTGCTCGCTCACTCTGTTATGCAGCTCTTTGCAGGTTCCCTGTATATTCACATAGTGTCTGTTATTGTCACTTTCAGCTGTTGGAGTCCACAGATGTTAAGGAAGATGCAGTCCTGTGCTGTTCAATGGAGGTATGGTCCCCCCCGTCATGCATGCACGCACGCACGCACACACACACACACTCTTTTAAAAATTAAATGCAGTAAAACATCTGAACAAATGTATGTAAGAAACGCATTCTGCGCATTGGAACCAGCCATGTTTTATTATAGTGCACAGTACGTGCTGGAGAAGTCGCTCGTATGTTCAATCTCAAACACATCTCTTTGATATTCTGTGGAGGTCTCCTGGGGGTTATGAATAATAAAGCAGTGCCGGTGAATTTAAGTACAGCTATGGATTTAATCGTAGGTATATTTAGGTCCATAAAGAGGAGCAGTAAGCTCTCACCATCAATGATATGAAAATAAGACAGAGGTAAAAATGTATCATTATTATCTAACAATTGTAATGTTGCGTTAATATACATATTCATATTTTTGTGTATTTTTTCATGCCAACAAAGCCACTTTGAATAGAATGGATTTGAGTTAAAATAACAGAGCAAAGATAGGTGAGCTATCTAAACAGTTGCCAGATGTTCACAAACACAACCACATCCTTTTTGCAGTCTTGATTACTTACCAGCAGGCTACACACACACACACACACACACACACACACACACACACACAGAGCCTTATGGCAGTGTGTGAACCACTGCTGTCTAAGTGAATCCAGAGTAACAAGGTGCCAGGCGTTGTGTTTGGCTCACTGTAAGGGACAAGCACACTCTCTCTAACCTCCTGCCTCCCCCCCCTCCCCCCTCTGTCCCTTCTCCTCTACACCAGTTGCAGAGCATGGGGCGCCTCCTGGAGGAGCAGCTCCCAGAGATGATGACCGAGCTTCTCGCAGCCGTCAGGGACAAGATGCTCAGTCCGGCCGAATCACAGCTGACTCGCTCTCTCCTGATGGAGGTCATCGAGCTGCACGCACATCACTGGAGCCCCCTGGAGGCTCTCACCACCCAATACTACAACCGTACCATCCAGAAGCTCACCACCACTGCCTAGGTGCCAGCTCCCACAGGAGAAGAGGAGACGAGCCCTCCTGAAAGCCCCTTGGAGACATTTTTCAGTTGAGCGTCAATCGGCTCTTTTAGTTTGACCAAAACACAGGAATTTAATAAAGTCACTCTCCGACCGAAGTGAATCCGTGCTTTACGTGGGTTTTGAACCTAGTTGTATAGTTTGCTAATTCCTCCAAGATAGGCGAGCACTGCCACAGATAACCGTACACTATCCACCAAACAGTTAGCTATCAAGCAAGCCATCGAGGCAACACAAGCTTATTTGACACGCATTTAGGAAAACAGCAACGTATTTATGGCCAGTAGGGGCATGCTTGGCCACACAGAGGGAGCTCGCCTTGCACAGGCTGCTGAGGGATAAAGGAGGGAACAGACAAGAGGGGAGTGTGGGGGAGAGGAGGAGAGGGCAGCAGCCTGCCCGTAGGGAATAGAGCGATCCGTACCCAAAGATGAATGGAGGGGCTTAGGGTGGGAGGTCAGGGTAGTCCGTGTCAGTCTCTTCATTGTGTTCATTTGCCCACCGCACTCCTCCCCCCCTCCTCTGTCTCTCCGTCAGCCTCTGGGGTCTGTGTGGCTGATAAAAGAGAGATGAGGAGGAGGAGGAGGAGGAGGAGGCAGGGAGCGAACACGGTGCTGTCTGTCTGGGCCGTCTGCCCCGCCGGGGCCAGGGACCGGGTCAAAGGGCCTCGCTGTGGAGCTCCCACAGCGCCTCCCCGCCTTTGTCTCCCCCCCCCAAACTCCACACCCCACTGCAGGAAGCCTTTTTGTGGAGATGAGACAGCGGGCCTGCTGGGCCTGATGGCTGGGTGGAGGATAAGGATCAGGCTGGCTAGAGTAGGGTGGCAGATGGCTGCTTGAGCCCATGTGAGACGACACACACCCCTCTGGCACCCCGGCTCCCTGCTCCCCGAGCAGTAAAAAATATTGCAGTTGGGGGTGCGGGGGGGGGGGGGCAGCATTAGAAAAGCATTAAAACAAACACTGCTGTGTGATAATTCTTTTGTTTTTGGTCCTACAGGGGAAGGTCTCTTCTCCTATGTTGAGTCGTGCATGTACATGCTTTGTTAACCACATCTTTGATATTATCATTATTTTATTTTTTTAAATAATTTAGTGTTTTTATTGTTGGTTCATTTTGAAGTCTTGTTTTTATGAAGTGTATGTATGAGGTTTTAGTGGTAGGCCTTATTGCACAGGTTTGATTTGTTTTGCACTGTTCTGCTTTAAAGTTGAATTTGAATCAGTGCTTGTGGATCAATAGGAAACATCTCAGTAGTGAGACACATGGGTGAAGCATAGTGAGGGTTTTTAGGATGTTTTAATGGACTAGTGGCCTTATAATTTATCCATCTGTATAGGAGCTCTCTGGCTGCGGGGCCTGCAGCAGCAGCAGAGGGCATGCTGAGGACTTGACAGTTGGTCTTATTCACATCATTCTGTCGCTGACGGAAAAAAAGGACAAAGTGACGTGATGACAAAAAAAAAAGAAAAAGAGCATGGCACACAGAAAGGAGTGAAATGCTTCTTTAACGTGTTCTCATACTCGAGCCATTCTTTGCGGTGGACATTTTGCAAGTGTTTAATATTGACTGTATTTGCTTTGTGTTTGAGGAAAATGACAACTATTAACCTGTGTATTTGAAGACAATGACGAAAAAAATAATTCTTATTGTATGACCTCATTAGCTAATCATATGTGACCCTTATTCCAGCTAATGTGTGTACTATGATATTGACGTACCAAGCCAATCATGTACCATTTATAAATGGGCTATATATATATATATATATATATATATATATATATATATATATTCTGCATACAGTATATTTACAAGTATTTAAAAAACATTGGAATAGAGGTGGATAGTGCGACAGAGATGTTACACACAGGACGGCTGTGGTTGTGTGGCTCGAGTTCAGCCTTCCGATGAGGAACTAGTTCTTTGTTTGGGAGTAGTCACACACGCATACATGCGCATATACTCATGCACATGTATGTACATACTTAGTGACCCACTGAATCTCTGCGGGCAGTTTTAAGTGTTTTTATATTATTTTCTCTGTCTTGCATCAAGAATTAAGAATCCTGTGTGGTAGAAACACCACCCAGAAATCTGTTAGATGAGAAGGGTGATTTAAAGCTCACATATATGTTTTTGGGGGTGCAGCCTAATCGTCTGTAACTGTGTGTCTACTTATGAAGTAATTTGTTTTTTGTTGTTGTGTTCTATTTTGTTTCTAGGTTTGTATTTAAATTATATTTAGCTCATATATACAGTATATATATATAGATATATATATATCTATATATATATCTGGCGGGTTTTCAAGACATCCGAAAAACAGTTGTGATACCTAGCTTGCTGTGTAAGTGTGGTATTACAGTGTTTTAGTTTATGAACAGAAAATACCTATCGGCGAGTTCCCATTATGCAAAGAGCAACTTGCTCTCACAGCAGGTGGGGTTTCCACCCCCCTTGTCTGTGGTACTGGAGCCTCCCCCACCCTGTGTGCCCTTAGACCCTTCTGCTCGGGGTCCAATGACTCACTCGACAATTGAATGAGACACCCCTTCATTTGCATATTCGCATGAATATTGAAAAAAAGAAACCGAGGTTCTGCTTAGCACACAGACCGGCTGTAGATTGGCAATAGTGGGTCATCTTGTAAGCTCTTGTTTTTTGTTTTGTTTTTCTAAGCAACTGAAAAATAAACTAACGGTGGGGAAAAAAATTATGTGACGAAACAAACCGGTGTGTTTTTCTGTCTGCTTACTCGCCAACACAATCACATGGAAGTCAGTACAAGTATGAGGAAGATATTCAGACATCACAAAGGGAACAATAGTGCACACACACCGTTTCCTCTGCCATTACCAGCTAGACTGCGTAACTAATCCTGGCACCACAGTAGGTCATTATACAAACAATTCATACATGTGCACACTGAAACTCATTAACACGTCTTCGCCTCTACATGGTCACACATTAAACTGACCACACTTGAGAATTTTTAAAGCAAATGTTGCAGTACGTCTTTGGCCAGTGTTTTGCCTTTGGTTGGCCCTGACACATGCCTGGGGCTCCCAGTCTGTGGGCTTCCCAATGGGAGAGCTCAGGGCCGGGGTTGCCTCCCCACTGAGGACCCCCATCCTTAGAACCTACGGGACTTTCTTCAGCACTCGTCCACATCGCTCAGCATAAAGCCCTACAACAACGTATTTAAATCCGTTTGGACAGTGTGATATGCCCTTACAATTTGCCAGTGATGGATTCATGATGGTTTTGTTTCCTCTACAACCAAAACTGAGTGTATGCGTGTTTTTAACACAATACAAGCAGGGACAATAGGCAAGATAGTATAGAGTAATAGACAAACCAATCTTGCAAAAGGCGCGTAAAGAAAGTAAGATCAAGCTGCTGTAGAGGAAGAATAGAGGGAGAAAATTCATAAGTGGAAAAAATGCATTAATAATTCATGGTATAGTACTGTATGTAGAAAAAAGTCAAAGTATAACATGTTCCACGATAGGCCTCTGTATCGACTTTGTTTATGCTGTGAAAAGCAATGAAGCAGTATTGAGCTATAAACCTTGTGATCTAGCGAGGAAAGCTGACTTTGGAAAAGGCATGAATACAGAAAAGAATGATTTCAGTCATAGAACATCATAACAAAGTCATAGTGTATTATGTCGAAACAAGTCATAATATAGTACGTCCAAAAAACAATGAAAGTATAGTATGTCGAAGTGCTATAACGTTTTGATTTGTTTTCTATATTAAATTCTTAAAATCCATACTGGAATCCAGGCCGCCTAGGTGAAAACCAGGACTCCTTACCGCTAGACCTTATGGGACATATTTAAAGAAGACTTTTTTCGACATACAATACTATGACTTTTTTATTCCTTTTTTTCACATGCTATACTATAACTTGTTACAACATGCTACACAATGATGTTTTATGACACGGTATACTATGACTTTTTTCAACACGCTATACTATATTATATTATTTTCTTAAAATCCCATCCCCATACCGGGAGTCGAACCCAGGCCGCCTAGGTGAAAACTAGGAATCCTTACCGCTAGACCATATGGGACATATTTTTGGACTTTACAAAGACTTTTTTCGACGTACTATACTATGACTTTTTTTTTTATGTATGTTCAAAAATGTCAAGAAAGGTCATAGTAGAGTATGTTAGAAAAGTGTTGAAAAAAAGATCTTGGAGTGCCAAGATAACTCACATGGCAGAGTGGGTGTCCCATGTACCAAGGCCGTGTGCTTGCCCCAGCAGACACGAAAAGTCATAGTGTAGCCATAAAAAGCCAAGACTAGCATGTCATAAAAAATTCAGTATGGTATGTCTGAAAAAAGTCATACTATAGCATGTCCCTAAATATAAAATGTAATATATGTCATGAAAATGTCAGTAAAGCATGCTATTAAAAAATATATAGATATAATAGTGTGTTATAAAAAGTCATAGTACAGCATAAAGAAGACTAAGTAATAGCAAAGTATGTCATCCAAAAAATTCATAGTATATTGAGGAATAAATGCAAACTGTGGAAGAAAACCAGAGCCGGCCCTGGCTGACCATTAGCATCATAGTTAATTTGTCTCTGTGCATTGAAAACAGACAGTTGAACAGACATGTTGGCCCTCAGGGATAATGTCTTGCTGCCTGGCTTGCTATGGCGCTGGAGCCTAAACTGGTAAGACACAGTAGCTGTGTCTCCAATTTAGAATAAAATCACATTACAACAAGATGGTGTTATTTGTCTGCAAGCCAAGTGACACAATTAGGAAAAATGTAAGATCCTGGGAGAAGAGACTTCTGAGTGAACAAAAGGACTGCAGGCTATATGGATTGACGTCGTCCATTTTCATTAAGTTTCAAATTAATATGTTTGCAAAGATTAAAGATGGACTACAGCTGAAATGCTGCGATCATCAAAACAAAATGTAGCAACAACTATTTTGACAATTATTCATCAAGCAAAAATGCCAAATTACTGGTTTCAGTCTCTCAAATGTCAGAATTTGTGACTGTTAACGGGTCCAAGTATGAGACAAAATACTACAATGCCCATGAGTCTCGCTGCCATCACAATGGAGATGAAGCCAATCGTAGCAGAAGTGAATTAAAAACATTTCATCCTTGAAGTTGTGAATAAGACGTGGCGCCATATTTGCCAGAATACAAAAATGAAGTTGCAAATGTTATCATCTATCTTCCGACTGCAACCTTCATCTTTTGAAAATCAAAGAATTACTTATTTTCTAACACAGTTGTATATTTTGATTAACATTTTCACATTATTTTGACATTTCATAGACTACTAGACAATCGCTTCATCGAGAAAAGTATAGGCAGAGTAACTGGAAATAATTTGCTCATGTGTGCATCATGGCGCGGTATCATGACCTTTGCCTACTTTCTCTGCTGCCATTGACGGATGAATGGATGCGAGTGTGGAAGGGTGACTCACACAGCAGTGCCGTCCATTTTTTTCGAGGCAGACAAAATCAGCTGGCCTTGATGACAAAAACATGGAGAGAGGACACTTGAATTATTAAGATAACTGCTTACACACTAACCACACACACACACTCAATTTAGACAACACAAGCGCCAGCAGATCCTGTGTTCAAGTATCTCCTTGCGGATGTGTCTTGTATCTTCAGTTGTCTGATGGCTCACACATTGTGTTTTTTAGACCTTTTACGACCTTTATTTTATTTTTTTTCCGTCTGCACAGTGTTCGTCTTTCTATGTTTGATCAGCACACAAACACACTAGAGGAGAGTACTGCAGAATCTGTTCCCTTTGGTCCGAGGGGTACAGAGGCCGTATGTTGTGTAAAACAAAGTGAAGTTAAAACACACACAAGCATCCCCAGATGTTTTCCTACAGTGCGTTTGCTGTGGGAGAAATCAATAACTGTGGGCTACGAAGTGGTTTTAGCTCGCTCTCTTGACCTTTCCATCTCAGCAGCAGCTACTGCGCTGAAGTTTATTCTACTGCCCAAAAAAACAGCATTCTATCTCCACTATAATTGGAATCAGACATTTGAGTTTATCGTGTACGGATTCTGGAGACTATCGTGGATCTCTGGACTACATTTATTTATTAATAGTACTTTTTAGTACCGCTATTTCTTCACGTCTACTTCCAAATGAACTCAGGGTGTCATATCCACCTATATATCTTTACATGGACTCTGTGTGGAATATTACTAATTGTATGTATTATTGTTGTTGCTATAGTGAACTTACACCCTTGAATAATAAAGTTAAAATACGACTTTTTTCCAAATTAAAAGACCGACAGGAAGCAACAGTCTGCTCAATAAACCACCAGAATATTAAGAAATAGCACATGCTTAATGACTAGCAAAAACCTAAAAACTAATAGACACACACACACACACACACACACTTTATGTCCAAATGGAGTTTTTCGAGGAAAAGCAAGAACGTGATCTCAACAAGAGCGGAAACTGGAAAGCTGTATTCCTGCTTCCTGGACTGGCAGTGTAGGAAATTATGTCATGACCTCCTCATTTCCTCTTTTGGTGAATCACCTACTCAGTCAGTAAATCAACCAAATAATTGCTTCTTGGGCTGCGAGTGGATCACAACCTCATTCACTCGCAACATCAGATAACGTCTTTCTGTACAAATCAACTTAATATCAGAATGTTTCTAGAATCATTTCTACATTATTTTTTATTCAACCTCATTTAAAAAACGATGGCACTCAATTCTGGGAAATTCTTGAAAGAAGCTGAAATGTGTCTGAAACAGGTTGAACTGTTTCTGCTTTGGCATTTTGCTTTGTTCTAATACGAGAAAAAGAGTCTACAGTCATGCCAGTAAAGAGCTAAATGCTAACGTATACACGATAACATGCGCACAGTGATAATGCTTACATGCTGATGTTTCGCATATATAATGTTTAGTATGTTCACTGTCTTGGTTTAGCATGTTAAGATGCTAACATGTGCTATTTAGCACTAGACACAAAGTAAAAACTGATGGGATTGTCATTGGTTTTACAGGAATTTGGTCATAAACCAAAATACAACAGACAAAATGTTTACCAAAGTCAGTGGGCTTCATCCTCTGGGGAACAATAATGACTGTACAAAATGTCTTTGTGATCCATCCAATTCAGTTCAGATACATTAGTTTGGAATAAAGTGGTGGATTTAAAAGACCAACATAGCCTCTTAGAAAACAATAATACACAAACTTGATAAGATGCAAGTTTGTTAACACCGTACAGCTCAGTGTGGCAGATATGTAGTGCCATCACAATCACTCCGAAAACGAATTAATACCGTAGGGAATGAGAGAAAAATGGCCATTCATCAGTGTACTATAACACAAACGGGGACCAAGTGACTCAAGGATGTGTTCTTGAAACCTACATTAACTCAAGCGATTAAAGCACCAGCTATTCAAGCCCAATGAATGCACAAGACATAATATTGGGGTTTTTTCTGCAGAAATGTGAATAACACACTTTCATGAATGCCAGTGACAGGTCCTAAAACAGCCTTTAGGCGAGGAAACATGACGTCTTTTGTTGTTAAGTGAGCATGTGTGCCCTCGCGGTGGCCTGGCTGAGGAGTGTGCTGCAGTGGGCTTTTCTCACTTTGTTGCTGCCAGCAGCATCACGCACACGCTGCCAACGTCAACGGACAGATCTTCACACAGGGACAGGAGAACAAAGGTGAAGGTGAGGGGAAAATAGAGAAAATGAATAAACTTCAGAGAACAGGATAACAGAGAGGAACCATTAGATCACTCTCTCTCTCTGCCTTTATCTCTCTTTCAAGGTTCATCTCAGCTAAATGCTGTAATTTATGAGGAATGTGTGTGTGTGGGGGGTCGTGTGTCATTTTCAAGCCTGGCCGGACCAGACCAGCCACCCAGAACTGTGTCTTCCTTTGTGGCTGACAAGCCGGCGTGAGCAAAGCTTCTGCTGTGAGCTGCACTCAGTGGCTGATCACTCAAGCGGAAATCAACAAACACACACACACACACTGCTGCAGCCGTTGGAGGTCGATGGAAGTGTCCGCAGACGAGCAGTGGGAAGTAACACCTGATGTCTTTGTCGGGAGGCTCCCGCCTCGCGACTGTCATTGTGGCAACCCGCTGCGGCAAGCACGACCCTGTTGCTAGGCAACCTGAACTTCTGTGACAGATAGTTGTGAAAGTTCTGTGGCGAGAGCGAAACTGAAAAGGACAAGAAAAAAAAGTAGAGAAGGAATAAAAATCACCAAGATACATGAAGGTCTGTGGACAGCCTGAAGCAGCGAAGCACGAAAACAGCGAGAACTAAAGAGTCGGTCTTCACCAAAAACAGCTGCATCTGTCTGCCGTCTCCTGCTTTTACAGACCCACTGCCCTGCGCGCCAGCAGCTCTTTGATTTGTGAGGTGTGCATGCTGTGCGAGGCGTGTTCCCAGTATATACTGTGTGTAAACACACATAAAAGAGTTCAGCGCACAGCCAGTGGATCACATGGACTGTACAAGGTAGTGCTTTGTCTGTGTCCATGCAGACTCTCTCTCTCCATACACAAACACATCAAGTGAATACACCTCATCTACACAACCTGCTTCTTCAAACCCCTCCATGCAAAACCCTGTACATGTTGTGTGCCTCCCTGTTACCCCAGCTAATATCTTTTTACAGCAACATAATTAGCTGCAGTACAACTCGCACTGCATTTATTTTAATGCACAGCAACTGAATATGTCCACAAATACTGGATATAAAAAGTCTGAATATCAATCTGTATTTCTAAGCTGCAAGTTATGACTTAGTTTAACCACCAATTAATCTATTCAGTCTTTTTTTTTTAATAATGTTTGGACCACAGATGCATGTTTTTATACCCACAAATTAAATAATGGCTTGAACAGAAAAGACATGTATGTCAATTCCTACACCGTATATTTGAATGTGCTGTAGGTCTTAGACATTGACCAATCCAGAGCCCTGTGTGTACAGTAGTAAGTGTGAGCAATGTCACGGACGTTTCAGGAGGCAAAACAAGTTGTTAACAGAAAAAGTCGGTATAACCCGACATTCCTAATAATGGCCGAGGATGATTCAGAAGGGTAGGCAGTGGCAGTGCTGCAACACTAAATATAGTGTCCAAACTCGATTCAAATTGGCATTGTGTGAATACTTGTGATGCGTGAGTCAGAGTGATTTTGATGGGTGAGTGTCATACGCCCACGAGATCCGGACATCGCTGTAGTCTCTCTTCTTTAAATGATGCTTCGTTACAGGGTAGGGTACTACACAATCCACCAAAAATAAGGATCTATATATACATATATATATATATGTATTCGTCATCCTATATATGTTAATCTGTCAATATTGTACGATCAATTCTAAAAAGAGATTGCAGTAAGTCTGTTCAACGTTCGCTTGGACCAAACGCAGCTATATATCTACAGCTTTGGCAGCAAAATCCCCTACGTGTATCGAACTTATGGGTGTTTGTTTTGCCTATATTATTTGTCTAAAAGCTTGGTAACACCAGAAAGTAGCACAGCAAACTTCATCCACACATCCTCACATAATAGGTGGTGCTAGAGGCTTGCTGACATAGTCACTTTCACCTCCATCAATAATCCAGAGGACCCAATCTACATGATTTGGGTGTTGAGACTGTAAGAGGAAGATGTGACTGATATATACCGCCATCCTAAGACTTGGTAAAACATGATCGTAATAGCAACACAAAGACTGTTAATGAATGAGCTGTGGCTCAACGCCAACAGAAAAGAAAATAGCATAATTACACTGAGCTCAGAGCGCGGTTAATTCATCTAATTAAAGAGTATTGTTGCAAGCGTATAAGCTCATCAGAACATGTTGGGTGCATTTGTACGAGCTGAGCTTTGAAGTTTGCGAACACAAGAACAGTAAAAAAGTGAATTAATAAACACAAAACAATTGGCCGGTGCTGTGAATTATTCAGAATGTCTTCATTATTTTTGTCTGTTTCCACTACAGCATGTTAACTGCTCTGAAGTCTTTTATCTTACAGTAGATCCCACACTGAAAGAGCTGTTTGTTGTCTTCCTCCTTTATCTTCACCTTCA
This sequence comes from Anarrhichthys ocellatus, assembly GCF_004355925.1. Classification (NCBI taxonomy): domain Eukaryota; kingdom Metazoa; phylum Chordata; class Actinopteri; order Perciformes; family Anarhichadidae; genus Anarrhichthys; species Anarrhichthys ocellatus. The sequence continues at coordinate 5,371,103 of NW_022280053.1, forward strand.
TCTTACAGAAGAGACAACACTAATTAGACGTGTTTTCTTCTTGTCCCCACCCCCTCTTTGTCTTCCCCGTTTCTCTTTTACTTGTACATAACAACGGCGTGCCCACTTGGCACCGACAAGCACACACACACACACACGCACATGCACACACCACACATGCAAACACAAAAGGCACACATAGACGTTAGGCACAGTAGGCGTCTTTACACACTGAGTCTTCTAGTCTCCTAGTAACCAGAGTTGGTGCAGCGGTAGAGCAGCTGTCTACTGTTTTATTAGCTGTCGTCTGTCTACCATGTCCACATTAGTGTGAATGAATTTGGAAATGCATCTCTTTCACAACAAAAGCTGACATGCCATGCAACAGGCCTTTCACAAACATGGCCGCCATACAGACTGCTGACAAATTAAGAGGTAAAGCCGGAACGAAGATGCTTCCAATGCGCGAAGGGAACAAAATGCTTTGATGAGGATGAAAATGATGTGAATCGTCAATTATCGGAAATGTTGGGCCGCTTGCTAGACACAATCATCAAAACACTAAATTGAATTCAACGTTTATACATTCAGGAGATACAGTAGTTTTTGTTGGTAGTGCTGGAGTCCACCATTGGGGAAGCGCAAACGATTCAAAGAAAAACAGCACACATGTAATCCGGCGCAATTTTATCTCATCGATGACAACATCGCTATTCGTTACTTGCTCTCCTTCCGCTGGAGAAGAGAGAGAGAGAACTGCTCACGTAACGACGAGTTAACAAACTATTCAGCATTCTTCTGGTGTTCTCAGCGCGGGCATGTCGCCACAGACGCCGCAACTGCGGTACACTGAGAAGTGCAGAGAGCTTTTCCCTGGCGGCTGTTGGCTTAATCGGCGTTTTGTGAACTCGTTTAGCAAAGGCTTGAAGGTAACCGACTTTCATTTAAATGTAAAAGCCCGGCGTTCTAACTTTAAACTGGTAACAAAACAAAACACGGGTGGCTTGTTGTGAAGCAAATACATTAATAAAATGTGTTTACTTGACAATGCCTGATGAAGATCCCCGTTGGATTGAAACGTTGCTCTGTTAAATTACATGTGCTGGGAGCTATCAGTACGATATGCAGATCCTAGGGAAGAGAGTGTCGGTGGACTTCATGGATATAATAACCTAAGAAGGTACACTGCCTGCAGGCAGATGTCTATAATGGGAGCTGGGTTTTTTTTTTGTCGTATCCTGAAAAGAAATCTTTGTTAACCTCACAAAAGCGTTCAACTTCTTCGAGCAAGTGCTGTCGTAGATGCTCATTTATCCTCTCTTCAGTAACACATTCACAATTTTCAGAAAGACGGGTGAAATAAATGTTCAATGGGAGAGTTAGGGAGAGAGGAGCACAGTGGAAACGCAGCTAAACAGGAAGTGACGTCAAAACGTTCTCCATTTGTGTTTCATACCTCCAACAGATGTTCAGAGATTTAAGGAATATATAACAACAAGCATTGAGGCTATTCTGTTAGTCATGTTTATGAACTTATGTTGCATTTTAGAGCAGCTGAACAACAAAAGGTTTTGTGATGACCTATTTGTCCGTTTTGTGAACAAAGCGCTGATCAAGTCACATGTTTTTTACCCTCATGCAGATTGTTTGACATTCAGTGTGGACAGAAAACTATAAAAGATCTATCGATGTGAACATAGAACCACACCACCATACCAGACGCCTGTGTTTCCTAGAAGGCTTCCTGCCGACATGCAACAGCCCCGGTGTCTTTTGGGAAACCCAGACAACACTTGCTGTCCAAAATCTGACTCCACCTGACTGACTCTGTCTCACATCCCCCTCACACAAACGCTACACACCGTCCCCGAGGCCCAGCGGGCCAAAGTTCACCTGTCACACACACAGACACACACGCCTCGACTGGCTTTGACTGATGTCAGTTGGTGGTCAGTGGGTCACCCCGTTAGTCATGTGGTGCCCAAACTGTAACCAGTCCAGAAGGGGTAGCAGGCTTGGTGACAGCTATCTGGCTATGTTGCTTCCTGGCGGTGAATGCTCCATTGTGTCGAGAGAAAAAAATACAATTTGTGCCTACAGAGCCGAGATACCCACAACACAAACAGACACTTCTTCTCTCTCTCTGTATCGGCGTTTACGAATTCCTTCCTTATACTCCGAGAAAATGTAGCTTTTTCTCTGTCTCTTCCGATACAAAAGTGGAGCAGAAAGTTCATCATAATGCATCTCTCTCTCTTCATCGCAGCGTTTTTAGCACAAGGGCACATAGTGTTAAGCTGAAGAAAATAACAGTTACACTTTCACCTACAAGAATCTTATTTTATTATCGACCTACTGACAGCCCTCCACTAAACCCATGTAAAAAAATGTGATTTGTAGGGAAGCGTTGAATTTCCATTACAGCATCTTTATGAGTCCGAGAGGTAAAAATGTATATCACTGCTCCTTTATGACAATAATAACATGCTTAATTAGATCATATGATCCCCTCTCTATATGGGCTGGTACTCCTCTTCCAAGAGCCACGCTTTTCATTAAATATGTACCTTTTTGACATTGAGCCACGAGTGAAATGCCAATACAATATATATGATAATTACAATGTGTGGGCCAGAGCATCTCCCACCTCCTTAAAGTTATTCATTATCCATCTGCCCGAGGTCTCCTATCTGTGCGCCTCTGTATGTGTGTGAGGAGATGTCTGGGTATGCTGGTAAATGCTTCACTTAATGTAATCTGTATGAAACACAGACGCAACATTTCAGTCTGGCCTCTACCCTACCAAAAGTATCCGGTACATGAGTGGGTGTTACAATAGTGTGTGTGTGTGTGTGTGTGTGTGTCAGAGTCTCTATGGCTGCACTTCAGACACGAGGCATGCAGACAAAGGACCATTCATCAACCCATTCAGTGGATCGCGAGGCCTCTCTTGGAGACACTGGGGCTGACGCCGAGAATGGTGGCACCGGGCGCTACAATGGCGACATTATCTGGCGTCGGCACAAATACACCACGCTCCTTAGAACAACGATTTCAAGGCTCCGGCTCCAAATGCTGGGAACACACAAACAAAACACACGTGCACGAGTGTGGGACGCGTTTGTGAACCGAGCAGCGTGTGTGTGTGTGGTATGAACCCGTTGAAACAAAGTAAGACGATGCCATCCTGGAAGCGTTCAGGAGTCGTGATGGCGATGCTTGTTTCTCTTCCCAGGAGCAGTAGGTGTTTAGAGGCATTTCGTCTTGGTAACGGCATATTTCTCATCTCCCTCAAGGCGATCTGCTCGGTTCGCCCCTCTTCGCACATTCTCACAAACACTCATTGTTATTTTATGGCGCGTCGGTGAGGAGCACATGGCACGACTCCCCTGACATTCACAGCCGCTGTGTTGTTTTTGGGTCGTCAACATGCTTTCAAAACTCTCACGTTAGTTTTCATTCACAAAATGAAGCCTTGATTTTAAAATAGCTGCGGTTCAAGAAGGCGAGACTTTTACAAAGGACGCTGATGAGAAATGATCACAAGGGGACAAAAACAGCAAACATTTGGTAGTTTGCATCCAAAAGTAAGACAACAAATGTACAAAATGAGCATGTAGAATTGTTCAATATGTCTAATATATTGACAAACCCTTTAGACAATCAGATAGACTTGATCGATTTTTTTCCAACTGATTTGTGTATTTAATCGTGCTGCGCTAGTTAAGGTGAGACATTATTATCCATTATCGATCCAGACAGATCGATTAGGTTATTGATTGGTCTCTATAAGAACACAACCATTGTTCAATAACATCTTCTTATATAATGTCATTGACTTAAATTATTAATAAAGCACACACACCTTACACATGTGCATTACAAGATCTCGGCATGTGGGGGGGGGGGGGGGGGGGGGGAGATGATAAAGGAGGCCGAGCGATGGAGAATGAGGGGATATTGATGAATGGTATTCAGCTGTCTCTGTTCTAGCTGCGTAGAGTGGAGGCTATATAAATGGAGAACAAAGAAGAGCAGACATGGACGGGTCAGACACGTAAAGGATTTCACTCCTGATCTCCATGAGTTAGAGAAGGACAGATTAGGACTGCTTACTTTCATCAGTGTGGTACTTTAATCCACCTTTTCCTCCTGCGTGTATTTACAGTGCAGTCTAAAGTGTGTGGGGAGTGACTGCCTGGCCAGTAATTAAACTCTAGTTTGTCTTAACACTCGCCTCAGAGCCAAGGGAAACACCAACGTGTCAGTATTAACATACAGGTGCAAGAACCTGTTCTGCCCTCAGAGCCACGGGCTCGGCTGATACATCCACGTCAACACACATATCTGAACCTGCAGGCTAACTAACAGAGGCCGAGGTGTATTTGAATGTGGATTCTTTAGAAAGCGTTTAAAGTAAGCTGACTGGGAGCTGACCTTAAATCAAAAGACATACACCCGAACACCAGATGCAGAGGCAAGTAAATCAAGTGCCAGTATTTATTCTAGGTAAATAGGACTATATATACACACTGGTGGTTTTAGGCCATTCACTAGAACATGTTTTTCACTTTACATCGCTGCCGGCCATATTCTAAAAGTATCTCTTCTCTTTCCTACCTTTTAGGCAGCCGCTGGTTTGTATTTTTAAACAATAAAAATCCCTTTTTTTATTGCTTGAGATGAAAAACTAAACCTTTAGTTTCAACGACCCTTTTGCCTTGGGATGTTCTAAACAGCAGCTTTACTAATCCAGAATCAAAGTTTACTTATCGTTTGACTTTTCAAGTTTTTTCATCTGAGACCTGATAATCTCTTAATGACTGACCTAGCCAATGGACGGATGGATTTTCATTGTGTGTTGAACATATTAGGAACCAGAGGCTGCCAGGAAAGTAGGAAATTAATCTTAAAACATATAATATGCTTTTTAAAAAGGATGGCAGAAATGTGGTCTTTACAGGCAAAAATAAATGGGTCGGATCCATTAAAGAAATCAATAAGAATTACAACAGAAAATTGATTTTTCTTTCTTTTTTTTAATCTGACACAAAAGTTTCTTCAAATGAAATTCTTAAAACGATGGATGTGTTCAAAGATTTTTAGGTTTTTTGCCGAGCATCAACTTTCCTTTTAGATGTGTTAAACTTCTGGTATAGGAGCTTGTATATCAAATATACACCCAAATGTAATCACAGAGAGCAAAGCTGGAGCCCAAGCCTCACCCATCAGGTGAGAATTTGGGAGAAAGAAAGTCAGACTAATGGGAGGGGATCTTTTTACTATGTTGGTGATAAGCTTAGAAATTGTGCCGTTTGGAGGTTAGGTTTCAGGTAGTTATGAGGTTAAGAGGAGAACAGACGAGGGAGGAGTGGGGTGAGGGGAGAGAAGATTGAATCTAAGAAGTAAAGCGTGCAACGTTAGATTGAGATGAGGGAAAACTTTCTGTCCCTTAATGACGGAGACAGACATGATGGAGAAAGAGGAGACAACCAGAAATATCCTCCTCAGTCAGTTAAATTGGTACGCAACCCAAACACCTCTTCTTCGCACTCTCTCCATCTCCCTCACAAACACACAGACAAAACCAAAACACATGTCATGGGCGCCTTCTCTGAAATATGAGCTTTCAAGCATATACTGTGTGTGTGTGTGTGTGTGTGTTGGTGTCTGTCTACTTGCATTATCACCCCTCTTCTGCCCTGCGGCTTCCTGTTGACGAGCAAAGCAAGAAAAGCAAAAAAAAAGAACTGAAGCAGAATGCGAGAGACACGCTGGATGAACTGTTAACTTCCTCAACCCACCCCCATTCGTCTCACCCACACTCCTGCACTCTGCTCTTTGTCCCAGCACTCTCCCCTATCTTTCTCTCTGCTCCCTCCCCCCTCTATTCAGCTTCTTTCCTCTCAGTCACTGCCTGTGACCTCGACACCAGTATAAAAGCCAACCGTACACGTCAGAGGGAGGTCACTTGCACACAGGGAGGTCAAGGAGAGGTTGCGTTCGTGCCCGCGGGGCGCTGCTTCTGTCCCAAAGGACTGAGGGCAATGTGACAAGAACGAGGGGAGGGGGGGGGTTCCCACTTGACCTCAGGGGGTTGTGGATGCTCAGCTAACAAACGTACAGCTGTATGCTTCCAAGAGTTTTACAGTGGAACTGTGCTGAATATGGATCCACAAGATAATTCCATGTATTTGAAAGAAATGTGTTTGTTTGTTCAGTTTACGGAGTGAATGGCACCCAAGGCAGAAAATAAAGCTTCAGATTAACATTTTGAGCAGATTTGTTGACAGTTTATTGTGAATATAAGCATAAAAATGCTTTTCTTCCCAACAGGGATTGGATGTTTCTACAGATTATAACTCAGCTTGTCATGACTTTTATATTTCGCACAGAAAAATCATCCTCACTTATCCTTCATTCTCCGGATAATTCTCTTTGTCTTTTTTTCTTTCCTCTTGTCTCTCGAGTGTATGCGTGAGGGTGTGTGTGTGTGTGGGTGTGAGTGTGTGTGTCCATTGATTGTCTGCCTCCTACAAACTGATCTGTCTTCCTCAGAGCAGTGTGACAGGTCCCTCTGTGTCTCACAATAGACAGACAACCCCCTCTCTCTCTCACACACACACACACACACACACACAGATACACACAGTCACACTTACCATACAGCCAGATGGGCTTGTGTCCCCCATCGCCAGACAAATTAAGTTTGGGCTCCCAGATTAATATTCAGGCAAAGCACTGGCTCTATATAATTGAATCATGGTGCCATGAGTGTACAACAGGGGCTACTTTAGATGCAGCCACCATGCGCACACGCGCACACACATCAACACTAGGCTGCCAGCTGCGCTCGGTATCCTGTCTGCTGGTTGGGGGGCAGGTTATGAATGCAGAATCGTACATCTCTGTGCACCATATATTGTTTTATGGTGGATTCTACCTTTAAGTCTCTCTTCCACTTATATTCCACCACTACATTCTGAAGAAAAGAGTACAAACAGAGCAAAAAAATATTTCTAAATCAAAAACAAGCCAAGTTGGTGCGGCTCATTGCTGCAACATTAATAAATTGGCCAGACAGATTGACCAATATTAGCTTAATGCAGGTGTATATGTACATTTGTATAAATCACTGGATAAGTTACAAGAAATTGTTGTGCAGAAATGCTCACATCTGATTTGTTTTATCTCTCACATATGTCGGTCTCAAAAACCCAACATGAGTCGGGCTGCACCGCGTTTCTCCTCCAGCAGGTCGCTGCTCTTTCAGTCCCCTGTCACTGCTGGCGTTGACATTTTAGCACCAGACACCAGAATTACCTTAAAGTCAATAATCTTGGCATTGTTATATGTGAAAAGGCTCCGCTGAGAAGGGAGGCCAGAGAGACACACACGACACCTTCTGTGGTGTTATTTCTTGTTTTCGTTGTGGCTTAAAATGTTCAGCTAACTCGGCCCCGATTGCTGCAGTTCGTCTTTATTAGACAAGGAACCAGCTGGCTATGGAGGAACTCCAGTTAAAGCCTTGCAGCTCTAATTAATGCCCCGGCATCAATACTGCATTCGTGCCACCTTATGTAAAAAAAAAAAAAAAATCCAAAGTAAAAGATTCCCTTGATTCTGTGATGTGTTCACGTATGCTGTGTATAGAGAGAGTATGCTATAGGTAAGAGGCATCAAACACTGAAGTTTCCTTTTGATAACGATTTCTTTTTGATGATGTATGCTTTTTGTAAGAAAGTTCCCGATTGTTTTTCTTTTTGTCTCACAAAAGTGATTTGCAGGAACATTGTTAGTGCTGCAAACAACCTCAAATGCTAAATTAAATTCACTACCTCCGGGACTTCATTTGAGAGGATACAGCTTCTCTTCTTTTTTATCTGTAGAAAAAAATAGTATGGAGACTCAACAATGATTCAGTGGCTCACGTCCTTCAAAGGCACGCGTTTGGTTTTAATATTTAACTGGGAGGGTTAGTTTGGCCCCTCAGCGAAAAGCAATTTGGTCCCATACGGATCAAGCAGGTATGTCATCCAATCAATCTGTCAGCCATGTTTTGAAGGAAAGACGCTCAAAAAAAGGGGCTTTCTTAAAAGAAAAAGGGCATTCTTAATGTTAAATATACACTCTTGATGGAAAATCCCACTTAAAATGATACTTTTACAATATAATTAGTGTGTTTTTTAAATTCAAATGCATTATTCTAGCTTTCTATTTCAACAAAAGGTGACTTCTGTAGATCCAAAATATTGATCTGTTAATAGAACAGAGTGCTAGTCTGCTCAGCTAGCTGCTAGCCTGCCAACTCATATTTTACTCTTTCTCTCTCACACACACACACACACACACGCACACATACACACACCTCCACAGTCTCCTCTGCTTCCTGTTCTCTCACAGGCTGTCGCCCTCACAAGTTGTGGGGCAGAGAGGAGGTGGTGACATGAACACACCCGCACACACACACACTCACCACTTCATTTCTCACCAGGCTTTTTCTGTCGCTCCCACACCTCCTCCTCCTCCTCTTCCTCCTCTCTTGTCTCTCACACTCTCAGTCACACTCAGGGTTCAGTTGTGGGTTGGCTGGCACAGTCGCCACATATTGTGTTTCATGTTGACTATTCGTCTGATTTCTACGTTTGCTTTCATCAGTGTTGGCATATTTCGTTAGGGTTTAACATGATGTAAGAGGCAAACACTGTTTCCTTTTTCAATACTCTTCATCTACAGATAAGACAGCAATAAATGCCAATTCATGTCTCTTTCACAAACAAAAACAGAGTGAAATTACCTCGCGTCGATGAAGTGGTAATGATTTCCCATCGGCACCTCTCTGGTAATTTCATGGTTCCTCTTGACATCTCTTGTGCCAAAATGAGCAGGGAGGATACGAGAGACGAGTGAAGGTACCAATCAGTGTCTGTAGTTCTCCCGCTATTCAAAGATAGTCTCAGCGAAGACAGTAAGACGTGCTAACCAAAGCTGTGAAAACAGCTTTACTTAGCAAAGTACCTCCCACATACAGCTCTTTAAAATGACAGCAGTGCCTCCCTTTGCCAGTTTGTTATCAATTCTTCAACCACTAGACACGACTACACACACATCAGTGGGTGATTAAGGCCGGCGAGGCTGACTCCGCTCCATGGTAGTGAGTATCTGTCATCCACAGCTGTTTGTATGCTAGACACATCAGTTGCAGGTGACTAAATCCCCACAGTCATCTTATCTGAAGGCAGCAGGACAGGTAAGTGCACTCCACTGGCAACCGTTTACTTGAGGGATGTGCGGCACATTTTCAAAGAGCCATCCCAATTATACACACCACTTCCTGTGTGGGTGTCTTGGTTAAATCTTGCATAATCAGAACCAGATTGTATCTGCACTAAATGGGCTCTCTTGGGTCTGCACAGCCTGCTGAGTGTAGAGATTAGAAGGGGCACAAGAGCACACAATATGATTTTCTGGGAAGACACAAATTCACATGGAAGCCATAAGGAGTATGGGTGTGTCCCAATACCTTCACCTAAGATTTTGAGCACTTAAACTGTATTAACAGACTTTTCTTGGGGGCAGCGTGAACAAGTTGAGGACACAACATTGATTTATTATCACCTTTTAAGGACTGGTCAGCAAATAGATGCTCATTTGCACATCCAGCTGTTACGCAGAAACATTTGTTTTGAGTTGAGTTTGTGGAAACCTGGTGTATGCGAGTAAAATATTCTCTCTCTCACAGACGCTGTTGGCCTGAGGTGCGTCCAACAGACACATGCTGAAAAAGAACAAACCTACATTAACATCAACCCCCTAAAAAACAAAAGAGCAGACTGTGCTAGCTGCTCCATTTTCATGTCATACACCAATATACGCAAACGATCACAACAACAGAGCCACTAATGACATGCTTCATAATGCCACGCCTTTATTAACTCACACCACAGCATAACTAGCCGGAGAAACCGAGACTTTCCAAATGCAGCACGCTCGTCACCCCAGACTCAACCTCTCCCCAAGGCACAGAGCTTTGCCACTGTAATCTTCTGTACTCTCTCTGGCCAGATGAGGGTATTAGCAGCATGAATAATTAGGCCAGATGTCCTGTTCTGGGCCAGCAATCCCCAGCTACTTCCCCACAGTTCAATGCAGACACACACACAGATGGAGTCCTCAAGAGAGGCAAGTACAGGATGGTCAAAGGCAAAAGCGAAGAGAGGTGCAGATGTGATGTTGTCAAGGCCACACGAACCACAAAATGGTAAAATATCATCAAAGAGAAGACCTAGATATCACTCCAAGTCCCCGCAGTCATGTTTTTCAATGTCTGAACCACTTAGCGACTGAGAGAGAGACAGGAAGAGGGGCAGAGAGTGACACACACCACATATTTCCAACACTAATGCAGAAGGGACAGCGGCAGTTCTGTTGAAAAGCACATGAAGCCCCAAGGCAGCTTTCTGGTCTTTGGTAATCTTCTTCGAATCTCATCCCTTAATGCTCACTCACACCCAAACACCCATCTGAAATGTTCCAAAAAAGGCAGACCAGCCGCCTGGATTACTGGATGGTGGCCTGGATGACTGACTGGCCGGCTAATTGACTGGGTGAGTGAAATCAATGTTGTGAACTGGATGTGCTTTTCAGCTCCGCTAATAGTACACTGGTTCAGTAAGAGTTCAGCATGCCACAGTAAATGGTGGGGGATTTGTGTGTGTGGCTCAGCTGGTAGGACATGAGACAACAAAAGCCCCAGATGAACGAAAAGGAAATTCCAGCCCTGTTTCGCTCGTTATTAATCCGCATGCAGTTAAGAAGTTAAACCAGTCAGCTACACACGGCCATTCAAAGTCTGTGAGGGGTTTGCTTCAATGTAGGTTTTAACAGCGAGTCTTCTGTTTTTTATTCACTCCACACCAACTGGAGAGCCTCGTGGTATCAAGGCCACTAGTCTCACACAGTAGTACACACACACACACACACCCACACACACACACACACACACACACACACACACACACACAAGACCTTGCTGCAACTGGCCTCCTCTCCTTCACGTTTCAGGGCTGCAGTGGGATTTTCTTTCCTCCTATATATAACCTACACACACACACACACACACACACACACACACACATTGACACCACACGCATCACTGTTCAGGCGGCCTTCCGCTCTGACGTCCAGGGTACCTCAGAGATGGGCGCAACACTGAAATCAGTCCCCAGGAAAATTGGATCCTCTCCACCGTTTAAACTCCATGGACTTTTGAGGCATGCAGTTGCTTAGCAACAGCAGAGCCGTATCGCGCTCTTAGTGTCTGCATATTCCAGCTTTGACTTGGACCCGAGTTAAGGATCTGAAATAATTCTAGTTTGTGTAAATACACTCGAGTAGCATCAGACAGGCAAATAAACAACTTCAAATTAAACAATTTCCTGTTTCCTGTGATTTGTCGTGTTTTTTATTTATACGACACTTGGAGAACATTTTACACAAGATAGTTGGATTTGTAGATGGAAAGGAAGGTTATAAACAATCCCATCTCAGAGTACTGAGCTTTAAAGATGTATACTCAAAATATCTGCATCTGTAATCTATTTTGTTAAAGCACTGAAGTCTCATTACATGTATAGACTGAATATGAATCAATATTACATTACAGTCATTTAGCAGACGCTTTCATCCAAAGCGACTTACAATTCAGAGTCTATCACATTTCTACACCGTAGGCACAGCTACAGGAGCAATTTTGGGGTTAAGTGTGTTGCTCAAGGACACATCGACACGCGACTAGCAGAGCCGGGGTTTGAACCGCCGACCCTCGCCGACCCTCTGAAAGACGGCCCTGCTATCCACTTAGCCACAATCGCCCAGCATATTGTGGCGCTGTGTCCTTTACTTTACCGAGCATGTGTTTCCCTCCATATACTCTATAACCGCACACAAGAGCGCAGTCAGCTGATGAAAGTGTGTTTCTGCTTTGATGGAAGTCGCTGCGTGTTTTGATTTCATGTCTGATGGGACTGTAAAGCTTAAAAGAAACTGTGTGTGTCTCTGGGTGTGTGAGTGCTTTTTGTGTCAACTGCTCGAATCACTATAATAACTTCTGCTGAACATCACAGTACGCAAGTGTGTTGGTTTGGTGCATGAGAGATTAGTGGACATAGGTGGGGGCTGAGAACGACGGGACTACGAGTCTCACGTCTTTTTATTTACTTGCTTGCTTGGTGGTCCCTGCACGTCCCCATATCCATCCAACTGTTTTTTTCTTTCCTTCATCTCTCCATCATGGTAACAGGAATCAAAGAAGCTCTGTTTGGTGTGTGTGTGTGTTGCTAAATATTTGATAAGGCTTCACGTTGCCCAATAGACCCTGGACCTGTGGACAAATTCCTCGGCTAAGAAAGGGGATTTCATTACACGAACAGGATTTGCTGTGTGTGTGCGCTACATAGAGTGAGGGTCTGAATCAAGCCAAGAGCGGTCCAGTTAATTCAGTGTTATGCTCAATAATCTCACCATGTCTGCGTCGGCTGTTCAAATTTTCATGCTCCTGTGTTTGAGACGTTTGTTGTAATTAATTAATCTTAAGCTTGTTTGGCTTGTATCTCTACGGCCAAGGCTTTAGTGCGGCATGGCTTTGAAGTAACTCAAACTAAATAGAAGAAAACCTGGGCATCGCAGTCAACGGCTTGCTGATTCTCTAATATATATCACTTTAATGAGCCACCATGACTCACACGTGAACAAACGTTGTCTGAGGCTATAGTGACAGCGGTTCCTTGAGCTAAATATCCCAATGCTAACATGCTCACAATGCTGATGCTAAGCATATTTAGGATGTTATGTTTGATTTCATTGTAATCCAGACAATAATTGTTGAGACATTTCACACAAAAGCAGGATACAAGGATACATCATCTGGAGACCGTGAATGTCTGTACAAAATCTTGTTTAAATGCATCTGGAAGATGTTGAGATTTCTTTTTTTTTGCGTGTAGGTGAAAACTATGACATGCAAACTTCTAAAGGATTTTTAAAAATATAAATCTTTAGCTTAATCAGTGGATGAAACATTTCATTGAACTAGTTAAAGGTTCGCAAACAAGAAGCAAGTGTTGGGTGATAGCTGGAATTGTGTCGTATGTATACAACCACAGTATATCGTACTACATGGTCGTCTCTGTCATTCATCAACTCCTTCTGTATTTTCTATAAGAATTGCCATCAGTTTTTACAGGTCTGAGCGAAGATTACCAATGAAGTTAAGGTTACGTTCCTGCATCACAAACAGTATAATTGGACTCATCATTTTCACCTATTTTTCAAGCGAGTAATTAAGCTATTGATTTATGTCAGTAAAGCAACTTTTCTTGAAGGAAAGCCCTGACAGGGCTCCCTGCTTGTTTGCGGTCTAAACTGGGAGTCAGACCAGAGGATCAATATCAATTTCATATCTGTGCACCGAGTTCAGAAACAGGTCAGAGACATGTTTAGCCTAGCTTAGCTCAGAGAGTGGAAGCAGTCAAAAGGTTCTTTCCAAAGCTCAGTTTTCATCCCTGTGGTTTTTCTACTCAACTATATTAATTTAAATCAATTAGAGGGAGTTATTTATTGGAATGATGTGAAAAATATTCCGAAATGGAGCTTTAGGATAGGAAGTTAAAACATCCTCAAAGATTCAATCCAAGTCTTGATCCCACTACACATCTTTCTTCTAGGATTAGATATATTCCAGTCCTTCAGTAGTTGATGTAAAATACTATTTGATTGCATTCAGGTTTTTGCTTTTTAGAGTATTTATCTTATTTGGCCTTCCAATAAAATGTCTACTTTCCTGTAATGGGAGAGCTTGCAGTAAGGAAGCCGGAAAGAGACACATTTTCTCCGGCTCTTTGCAGACGGAGACCTACACATCATCACGCACATAAAGCTTGTCAGCACACACTTCTCTCTCTCCGTCGGTGATTGTTCTCAATAACCCCCCCGTTGCCTACATGAATGATGGCAGGTACTGGATGAAAGCCAGCGTCTGCTTCACTTCAGCTAGAAGTCTCTCTCCAACGTTTCACTCAGTGCCGTTCAATATCAGGCATCGCCACACAAACCAAAGAGTGATGTGTAATAGAGAGAGAAAATGGTTTAAGATGAAAGAGCAGCCGGTTGCTCACGCATGATTAGCTCCATCAAGTGTGACCAAGGCAATCTAAAGTGAGGCATTTGTCAATATGCTGCTCAAAAGCAGACGGAGCTAGGAGCGTGAGGACACTTTTTTATGAAAGCAGCTTCAGATTCTAATTCAGACGCACTTATCTTGAACAATGATCAAAAAAAGGACAATGCTTTTCCATACATCAATGCAAACCTTGCAGCAGAAGCACTGGTTGACTTCTAAGTTACTGCTACTGTCGAGTTATGAATAAGCACAACGTTGAAACAGATTCTCAGGAATGAAAATCAGGGGATTCTCCAATGATTTAATCTGTGAAACTTTTGGGTGAACTCGTCTATTTATTCAGCTGATAACTGAGCTTAATATCCACCACAATATGTCTATCTGCTGTCTGTGTAGCACAGTGCATACAGCACAACTAATCAAACTGTCTTTTTCCGTCTCTGGTATCTCATTTTAACAAACAGTCTCTGCCTGGTGGTAATTCTTTACCTTGGCTATCTTGATCTTCTTTCTGCCTGTGCGTCTCCATCGGCCTCCGTGTGTTTGTTTGGAGAGTACAGCTCGCCCAGTACGACATGGAAGTACGTCAGCATTGTTGGCCCGTGCTTGGAAAAAAGGCAACAGGAAGAGACCACTCAGAGAGAAAGGAGACAGGAGGGGAGGTGAAGGAGAGAAGGGTGAAGGGTGAAGGAGGAGGGAGAGAGACGGAGAGGTGATGCACAGTACAGGACACTGATAACTTAAAGGTTTGATGTTGTGGGTCTATTGAATGCTCCTTTAGGCCCGTCTTGAACAGATCCATTGCTCTAACTCTCTAACTAAAAGGGTCGGTTCAGCCAAATCGCAGTAATGCGTACCGTTTTGGCCCGACTCTTCCTTTACAAACACACACACACAACAAAAAAACACTTTAGGAGTAGTGCTGTTGGCATCGTTTTGCTGAGATACTATAAGTCCAAGAAGGAGAGAGCCTTCATCCTTGAGCTCTTCTCTCTTTTAAAAATGAAACATGATATTGGCCTACTTCCATGCTGACTAACTCTGAAAGGCACCCTATAAACTGAAACGAAGAAACTCGCTAGCATAGCAACATTAAAGCACAAACGACCCATAATGCAACACTTTTTTTGCAGGAGTTACAGCTATACAAAAATAATATCTGTTGTTGTGAATGCATGCATTTCTAGTCCACTAGTATAACGCAACCCCGACTTTTTCAAAAGGGATTTACAGAAGAACATATAATCTTGGGACAATACGGCATATGATGGAGCTGAATAGAGGGTCAATGTGGCGCTCAAAGCATTAAAACATTTATATTTAATATTTTAAAAAATCAACCACTTTAAAAAAACTTTTTGTTCCAATCAAAACTGTTGACAGCGAGGTCTGATGATGATCTAAAGTATCAAGGACACAGTCTCTCGGAAGATTCGTTATTTTAGAATTTTATAAATGTTGAGTGTCAAAAATGTGAGACCGTCTCAAAAGAAAATCCATTCAACTCTACTTTATCGAGTTGGAGGCATAAAGCTTAAAAACAAAAACTTTCTTCATGCCCCGAATCTATAAAGGCGAGTGTGCATTGTCGGTATAATGATGACTAAGCCAGTAGAACTGAAGTCAGTGAAACTGGATCTTTAGCAAGCTCTCAGTCGAGTGTTAACGATGAATAGACAGCAGTTTCTGTTTTTCTGGCATTGAGCGAGGAGGTAATTAGAGTAAAAGCAGAAGATATAGCCGTCTCTGCATTAATCCCAGGATGTTCATTCTCTCTCCTTCCCTTTCTCTCTCTCTCTCTCCTGCCTGGATCAGCTCTCCTGCTCTGATCTTGCTCTTCGCATAACAAGGCCCCAGGGTCTTCTGTACAAGACAGTAGAAAAAGTCCAAACTACAGTGTGTGTGTGTGTGTGTGTGTGTCTGTGCGCGCACCAACGCACATATGTGAATGAGTATACACACTTAAAAGTATATGTTGAATATCGTCTTGCTTATGTCAGACACTCACCACATTTTCCCTGTGGGATTAATTCTTCAAGGTTGTTTTTTTTCTTTTCTTAAACACTTACTCCACTTTTATCAGTGGAGGATATCGCAGTCTATTAGTGATGCTGCTTGGGTGAATTCCTCAACAGTCATTGCAGAAGGTGATAACTTTGTCTTAATGTTTCCGAACATTAACTGTAGAAAAGTATCAATGGTAAAAAAAAAAAGGTCATTCTGTATTTTTTCTATTTAATACTTATTCGTTGACAAAATCTGAACATCTTGCAACTGTGCACACACTGTAAAATAAATACCATTTCAGAATCAGGGAGACTTTTAAACTTGGCTTTGGAGTGTTGGTTAAAAGGTACAATGTATTTTTTATTACTAATGTGGAGACAATTGTAAAGTTGCAAAACAGGGACAATCTGTTCTCCAGCATAGATGGATATAGATGCTACTGCTGGTCAGATTGTGTCTTTCTCTTCGCCAGCGTAAATAACATCATATGCCCCATCTTGTTTGTATCTCTCTCTCTCTGGTCAGACAGGATGTTTTGAGGAGTAAGACAGCAGGGTCACGGTCTGATCCAGAAAGGATGATAAAGATCAACCATTTCCTTTGCATCATGTATGTGTGTGTGTGTGTGTGTGTGTGTGTGTGTGTGTATGTCCTCCGCCATCATAACACAAATGTTTGTTTTTTCTTGCAAAAGACTTGACCTATGAAAGAATAATAATTGATCTATTAACTATGGAAGAAGCAATAAGTTAAACCCCATAAATTGAGTCCGTTTTAATCAAACTGTGGTGCAGCTCAGCCCCTGGTGTTGTTGGTTTGAGCGGTTGTGAACGCGGTAATCATACTCGGACCGAAACAACCATGTGTCCAAGCGAATCCGTGCCGTTCGATTGGTGGAAGACCCCAATTAGACCCAATTGTAGGAAGTGAAGCAAAACACAAGGAATTATGGGCTGCCTGCACGAGTATTTGTTGAGATGGCCACAGGGTTACATGAGTGGGCGAGAACATACAGAATATGTTAAATAAAGTCCACAAAGTCTGCTTTAATTTGAGCCCTGCGAAACCGAACCAGACTAAATAGAAAAATGAACCAAAAGTATCATTTAGACTCTGATTTGATACGGCCAAATGGCTTGAGAAATGTCCCTTAGGGGCAGTAAACACACCACACAAACAAGGGCAAACGGACATCAATGTGATTTTTGGAGAGAGGGCTGGAGGCTGGACACTAAGGGCCAGGTTTGGGTTAAAGGAGGGGGGGGGAGGTTTTAAGGTCCCAGCCAAAGTGTCTCCTGCAGGAGGTGGTGTGTCGGCATGGAGGGATTCCCACTCCTCTGAAGTCTGGCAGTCGATATCTGGTTACTCCTGTAGGTCTGCCATGATTACCCTCCACTCACATTCCACAGCCCTCATTTACTCCAATCCACACAGAACAAATACACACAGACACACACATAAACACAGGGACCAACAGACCCAACAGGTCTCCAGTCAAATGCTAAACCGACTTTTAAACTCAAAACATTCATCTCAAATTACTACATTCGTCGCCCCCACGTCTTTAAATTCCCTCTTCCTTTTTTCCCCCTGTCACAAACCTTTTAACAATCGAAAATGCAACACAACTTGAGAGTTTGGACAGCGACTTCGACTGTGGCCGAGGTTTGTGTTGCCGCTGTAGTGCTAACCTGGTTGTAAAATGCCAGAAATGCTGTAATCCACATGGAGGCGTTTGTCACGTCACAGCAAACTGTGAAGGGGAGCGGCGGTAACGTGATGGTTTAGCCCTCTAACCTCGTCTGTTGCCCTCCTGCTGGAAGGAATGCCGTTACAGTCGGCCCGACTAGACGCCCCAATCAGCTGCTCCCACGGCCGCATGGTGGAAAGCTCTTCTGCCACACTGCAACAGGACATTATGTACTTTCACAGAGAGCATCCGATTCATGACATCCGTGTTTGTACACATATCTGTATGCTCGTGTGTGTGAATAACAGAAAGTGATCACCGACTGTTGCATCTTTTTGTGCACAACCTACAGCCTCGTATTTGAGAGTCTTGTTGCCTCCGCTGGCTGCTTCCTTCCTTTGGAAATGAATTTCCCATTGCTTTATTAAAGTCAGCACTCTGTCAGTGAGACTGACATCAACATTGTTCCTCTGTGGGGGGGGGGGGGGTTTGACCTCTGGGAGGATGGCCCAATGGGACAGAGGACAGTTCAATTCATAATCACGAGGAAGGCGAGGAAATGGCTCTTCTTGTGTAATGTAATTGGAAAAGAAAAGCAAAAGGATATTGTAGTCATCTCAAGCTTGTCTCATGCCGATATTGCACCTATCAATCATATTTCATAGGGCGTGTTCTGTGTGTTCACTGACATTTCTCTTGATTTATGAAGAGAAATGTCTTAATGTTTTAATAATTCGCACATACTGCGTGTCTAAATATACAGAAAGAGAAGGGGCATCGTAGAGGGAAATGTATGTGACTTAATGCGATGTGATGCGTGCGGGGGGGGGGGGGGGGGATTGTTGAGGGAAAAATATATATAGAATAAAAGGAGTCTAAGGAAACACATGGAAATCCAAACACTATCTTTTCATCAAAATGCATCTATCGACAAACTTCCTGCCAGATGTGCGCCTGTAAAACCTACAAAGGGGAAAGTGTTTGATATTTGGGTGGAGTGCTCGTTAACAAAATATTCCCTGAAATAAAGATTCATTCCTTTTCATCCATAAAAGAAAAAAGCCAGCGTCTGATGAAACTTGAGATTTACTTAAATAAATCAGAAGTGATTGAGCTGGATGGGGTTGTTTACATATCGGGTTGACATATTACTTTTGCAGCTCTGCAGACTTCAAAGTCAACACTGCGATTGCTGCAGCAGCTTCAATTAACAATGAAATGTAGATGTTGTACGAGGTCTCATCTTTAAATGATAAACATTTAACATTCGACGAAGACAGAAAGAGAATATCACCTGTATTTCCCTTTTTGACGGACATGCATGCTGCATAATAAAAGTGTGGAATCCTCCTTTTAAAAAGCCACTGAAACATAAGAGATAGAGCTGAGAGGATTAGTTGATGAACTCATTGACAGAATCAGCAACTATTCTGATGGTTGATTGATAGTTTAAGCCAGTTTTCCAGCAGCGCTCTCAAGTAACAGCTTCTCAGTGCGTCTTGTTGAGATAAAGAGCATTTCCCCCCATTTTCTGACAGTTCATAGATCAATCTATTCATTAAAAACAGGTGAGCAGATCAATCGACAATTAAAGCAATGGTTGGTTGCAGCTCTGTTGGAACCGGTTGAAAATAACGCCGACAATGTTTGTGCTAATCTCAAGGTTGTTGTTTTGTTTTGTTTTTAAAATAAGCTATTGCAATAAAAGCTCAGTGATCGGGTCACACAGTAGGTGATGAAAGAAAACCACCACTTCTTTCTCCAAGAATGCATGAAAACCTTCAGTAAAAAGCCTTGGTTCCATCAACATCCCCCCTGACATCCTCATGTCAACACTATTGTACCGACAGTATCCATAACTTGACTGCAGAAGTGAAATGTCATTCTGCCATTCTGGCTCCGACAACTAAGAACCCTGAAGATGGCAGAGTGCAGCGAAAACAAACTCAGGGCTTCAAAACATTCCTTCAGAAACATATTAAAGATGCTGCCTCCGTGTTTTACTACGCTGTCTTGTGCAAACCCGTGTGGTGGCACAGTAGTAGTGGGCATGGAGATGAATAAGAGGCGACATCAAAACTCACAAACTCTAATTACAACTGCAAACAGTGTACAGAGAAGCCAAGCAACAGATCAATATTGGCACAAAGATCCATCACATGGTAAATGCAGGACTTGAAACGACGATCAGCGAGCTGTGTTCTTGCCACTGTCAGCTAATTCTGAAGACAGTGGATAACATATAGTCAGAATCTTTTAATTAGCCGCAATGCGGGTTTCACTAACAACTTATACAGACTTTGAAATAAGAGGGACTATTATCTGTAACACAGATCAAAGTCTTACATGCCGACTTTGTGCATGCACACACGTTTCAGCCACTGAGAGTTTGTTGTATTTGCTTTTTTTATTTATGATTCATTGAGTTTAGAAAGAAGAAAAACAACAACATGGCAGCAGGCCATGGTGGGGTAAAATAAGCATAAGAATGCCAGAAGTGACTGTCCCCTTCTTTAAACCCCCAACAGACACATCCAGCCAGTAAAAACGTCTAGACTGTCCCCACCCCACCACCTCCCATCCTGGGCCCCAGCCCCCCTCGTGATGGGAGTAGGCAGACAGACAGTCCTATCCCCCCCCGAGGAAAAAGGGGGGGGGGGGGGGGGGGGTGTCTGGCTTTGTGTCTACTGGCACGGACGAGGACTTTATGTTGCCTACATGCATGCATGCATATGCAGGAATACATGGGCATACATCCACATGAGCACACACAGAAACAGGCCAATAATATATGACACACAGCACGCAAACGCAAAGACAACACACACAGAGTCCTTTGATCTATATATATATATATATATATATATATATATAGATATATATATATAGATATAGGTGATAGTCATATCCCTCCGCACTGAAGCCTACAATCAGTCTGGAGTGAGACCTGAAACTATTTTACGGTTTATTCTGCAGAGACCTGTCCACTAATAGTTTCACAAGGTTGTGACCACATCTGATTGACTGATGGTTAACTATAATCAAAGGATGCAAACTTCACAGGGCTGCTCAGCTTCAGCAGAGTGTCATACTCTTTCTCACCACACAGGCTGAATAACATGGGCCAGCCGTTACACTCCAGAGGGGCGCTGTTTCACCAAATGAGGGAAGCTGGGTTAAAAGAAACAGCCATAAAAATATATTATTTTTATTTCTTCAACATTCATGTTTTAATAAACTTTCTGTATATGACAGTAAAAACACTGATTAAAAGTATTCTTCGCACAGCCAGAAAAAGCTAGATCCTTTATTTATTTATTTCCTAGATATAGTCAAATGTAAACACTCAAAGTGTTTTTCTTGGAAGCTGCTCAGTAGAACAGCTTTCATGTGTAATACACATGTTCGTGCTGATGGCTAGAGACGCCGGTGAAATCTGTAATAGTTTCAATGGAATTATTGTTGGGCAGAATCAGGGTCACCCTGTCTGAGGGAAGTCGTGGGTATTACGCCATTCCTCTCTCCCACACACACACACACACACACACACACATACACATACACAAAGCTTCGAGCTGCTTTAGTTGTATTAGCAGGGTTGGGGATTATTGTTGAGAGGACATACAGGCAGCGATGAGTTTAAAGTACATGATGTCAAGGAACAGGGTCCTGTTGTGTGGCTCCACCCCCTCCTGGTGGGATGTATTCTAATGTTTTCTGAATAATTTATCTTCTTCTGTCGTTAAAGTTTCTTTCTGGGTTTTATAGTAAATACAGCGATACATAATGTATGCATTGGGCACAGTCATCCATAAAACAGAAGGGAAAGAATATTAATATGTATTCTTGGACAAGCGTTTACTCAGGGAGACCTTTAACGTTTATTATTCTATGTCTGAATCTTAATATGTGTCAGCTTATACCACACAGATATTAAGAGTTATTGTCCTTTTTTCAGTAATGATTTGGCGATTATATGAAAGTACTAAACAATATGAATTGTGCTGGGCTATTTTAGGGACAAGAAAATAGTTTTTCTTTTAAATTGCTATTCAACTCTTTCATAAGAAGGGTTAAGGGAGCAGGGAGGAAGTACACATACATGCTTCCAGTCCTACCTCCACCACTGAATCACTGGCACTAAATATGTTGTTTACTCTCTCATATTCTAAATAAAATTCAAGGTTTTTCAAAGCGCTGTTGAACAGAGAGGAGGATGGGGGTTGGATTGCGTGGAAAGTGGGTTTTGTAAATGTAGGTCTTTGAGACAGTGTGTGGGTAAAGCAGGCTTACAGTAGTAATCCTCTTCACAGACACCCATCTGACGAGCAACAGGACGCGGCCCAGACAGACACATGCACGTATGCACACACGCACACACACAGAACAGTTTTGCTACAAGGAAATCTATTGTTTTGTATTGTTTTTAGAAATGCAATAGGTCATAAATAGGCCGTCGTCTCTAGTCACATAATCGGGCCATTCATCCGATATCAAAGATGACTAATTAACGTTGTAATCTTCCAGTATATTTCCAGTATGTTCACTTCCTCAGGTGTGGCACCAAATTCTTTGCGTGATTCGTTACGTTGCTTTTTTTTTTTTTATAAGCCATTAAAATAAAGAGGGATCCTCCAGGAAGCTGGAACCTGTTGACTTTATTGGTTCCTGAAATTTGTCATTACGGCTTCCTGGCTGTGATGTCATCAGTCAGTTAATGACAGAGGGGAAGAGGGACATTGGTTTTTTTCGGAGTTATTTTCAGACCAAACAATTGTAAACGGCGTAATGAGCCTGTAAGGACAGGCACAATGAGTTATGACTCTGTCACAGTCTGACTCATTTTGTCGCAGAGGGAAATGCTTTTACGAACCACAACATGACATCAAAGTCCTTCAGTCAAGTTCAACCAATGTTGACTTTGGTAATAATGAAGAGACAATATTCTTCACCAAAATTAAATTAGAAGGGTTTTAGAGAAATAATCCCATTTGGATTATGCACAAAACCAAAAGAAAAAATAGAAACACTGAATCAAACCACCACAAACCTCAAGATAAACAGAGACCGGACAAGAAATGTTATTTGTATTTTTTATTTTATTTTGGCATTTCTTTGTTTTGCATTTATATTAAGCAAAGTGCATCTTATTTTCTTTTTCTCATCAACACATTGCACAATACATAAATAATGATGCATATAAAACGTCTTCATATTTACAATTAATAATATATTTATATATAACATAAAATACATTTTCGCTTCTTATTTTATTCAATTAAATCTTAGTTATTTATTAAACAAAGTCCATCAGAATTTTATACTTTCTTCTTCTTTTAAAACTTTTTTTTCTGTTTGGACCTCTCGGAAACAAAAAAAGGAAAAGTGGGGTGTAGTCTGTTTGTGAGGGGGGGGGGGGGGAGGAGGGGGGGGGGGGGGGGCAGAAGAGGCGAGGAGGGTGAAGAAGAGGAAAGCTGCTGCTATCGGGTGTTGAAGATGACTTCCAACCAGCACGGGCAGCTACTGATGAACTGTCTGGTGTAGCACTGTCCCCAGCCTTTCACAAAGCTTATCTGCACCGTGAAGCCCGTGCGAGGCTGCTGCGTGAACTCGTGGTCGTTCGGCCTCTGCAGGCTGCCGGCTTTGTCATAGTCAAAAGCTTTGATGGAGAAACCGGGGAACACCTTGTGCACCAGCAGCGTGCGCGAGTCCGGGTTGTCCAGTGTGGCCGACTTAATGAAGATGGGGTAGCAGCTGCGGTTGTAGACCCACACCCCGTCTGGCTCACGCGTCAGCTGGATGCCATAGCCAATCTTGGCCCGCACCATCTGCACCAGCTGGGACTTGTTGTCGGAGCAGAGCTGGCCCAGACAGAAGCCGTTCCCCTGAGGTAGATCATAGAAGATGTCCAGAGAGGGCTCCTGGACTGAGTAGAGGCGCCCGACGCGTGTCTTCTCCTCCCAGTATGCCACCACGCACCAATGGGCCCGATCACCAGACTCCTGCAATGCCAGGGAATCTAAAGGAAACATAGAGAGAAGGAGATGGTCAGACTTGTTGGAAGCTGCACAGTAGGACACGACGACGCGGAAACGTTGGTAAAAGACAAAAGACCCAGAAGTAAGGAAAATGAGAGGAGAGGAGGAAAAGATGAGGCTGTGAAATAAAAAAGCACAAAGCGACACCGAACTATTTGCTGTCGTCAAGAGCCAAAACTTAACTGTCATCCTCAATCTCTGCCGCACAGGAAAACCATGTTGGAATTCCTGGACTTCAGACAACAGAAGCTGAGACACTGGCAGGTGAGCATCCACACGCAGCACAATATTTGTCCAAGCATTAAATGCTTATCTTCTGTCTGGCTCGCTGTATTTTCGTAGCGTCGTGGCCAACAATGTAGTGACGTCAACAGACTGGTCCTGATCATCTCTCTCCGGCAACATTCTTCACCCTGCCGGAGGGAATTCTGAACTAAATCTTTGACTTCATGCTGAAAACATACGAGGCCGCGGCAACTGAGCGACGAGGTGCGTGACTTTCCCACAAACACATAAACCATTCCCTGTCTTCGGTGAGGCACATGGTGTTTAGCTGACGAGCAAGGCAGGCCGTTAACTCTCAAACCCTGGTGTCTGATTCGTTGACAAGCTCGGCCTCTCCAGTCTAAAGTTTCCCCTGAGCGTAAAAGAAGTGTAGCATTGGCCATGCTCCAGTTTCCAACCCCCCGCCCCCCCTCTCGTCTCCCTTTAGTGTGCCTCCTGCGCCGTTCCTCTCCCCCTTCATATCTCTATTCCACAGAAATCTGGCTCCCAGCTACTCCCAGCTAGAAAAGTAGGAGCCAGTCAGGCGCAAGGGAAATAGAGGGAGACAGAGAGAGCGCGAGAGGAAAGAAAGAGGGGGCGGGGTGGGGAAGAGAAGGAATGCTTTTCACATATTTTGACTGTTACTTTTGCAACTTTGCTTCCTCTCCTGATTTCTGAGCGTCTCTTGTGGTTTTAGGGTCGTCACCTAATTGCCGAAACTCCTATCAACTGCTCAACAATCTCTTATACTTCCTCTCCGCTCACTCACACACACAACCAAATACAGCCGCGATGAAAGACACATTCAAGGGTTAAGAAAGCTCGGAGAGAGGCAATATATGCGAGGGAAAAAATTAACAGAGCCCCTCTCAGAGCCATTTCAGTCGCCCCCGTCCTTCCCAGCCTACCCCCCCCTCCCTTCCTCCTTTCATCTGGCGGTGGCTGTGAATGTAACCGGTAATTTGGAAGGTCCCGTCTGAGACAAACTGCAACGTTAATGCGGCAGGATCTCTCTGCCGGCCTGAGCGAACTCACCGCGGCCTGTCATTAGCCTTCATTAGACGCAGGGAGAAGAAGGGGGGAAAAAAGACAACACCAGGAGAAGATAGACAGAAACAGACAGGAGGGGAGGAAAAAAACTGAAAGCATGCCTTCCATAAAACAAGAGGGGCTGTGTTCTTTGAAGTTGGTCAGAGCCTAGCCTCGGGGAGTTTATCGTAAATCCGTCCTCATCGGGTGCTTGGGGAAACTAAGTACCCGGCTATCTACCGTAGACTAAATGGGGGGGAAAGCATTTATCTTCGAGATAAGAGACAGAAAGTGTCTTTTGTGTCTCAGGCTGATGTCAGACAGAATCTCAGGTCCTGGCCGAGCTTTGCTCTCGGGTCTGTTATACAAGTACGTACAAGAACAGCCAGGGTTGATAAGAAGAAGGATGCTTTGGACTTTCATAACAGCTGACAAGAGGGCCTGCTGGTGGAGCTCACCTGTGGGGCCCTGTGTGTGTGTTTGTTATTGCTGGGAGAGACAGGGCCTGGCGTCAGAGGTCATTAGAGCGGCTGCCTGTCTGAGCCTGTCATTGCAGCCTGAAAACACCCTGCTATTCAGGACTTCACTAGCTGCCCCGCTTCCCCTCTCCCTCCCTCCTCTCCTCTCCTCTCAGAAACTCTGACTGGTGGCAAGTGAGAACCACAGAGGAGAGAAACGCAAAGGGAAGGATAAAAGCAAAGGGCTGAAGAGAGAAAACAACAGAGGGAAACATGGAGGCCAACAGAAAAAGGTCAGAAGAAGAAGTATGCTCGTGTAAAAGTTGCAATACCACGATGTAGAAAATGTAAATGACATGTCTTGCCAGAGAGAGATTAAAAAAATAATGGTTAAAGTCAATAATCCACCGGGATATCTAATTCCTAGTATGGGTCAAGCTCCAAAAAACACTTGATCCTACACTTCCCACAATGCAACTCTATAGCCTTATTTTTTAGACCTTCCCTGAGTGATACCATACACAGGCTTTCTGTTGTAGTTTTGAAGTCCAAACTGAGTTAACCATGATAATGACATCATCTCAGACTTTGGAAAACTTCCTCGCGTGCCACAAGCCAGTGCTCACACCGGCCGAGTAGAAAGAAAGTGTAAAAAGTACAATATTTCCTTCTGAAATGTAGTGGAGAATAAGTGTAAAAAAGCACAGCAACGGTTAGATAAGAGAACGACTGGAAGCTAAACTTATTTTGTTCGGTATATCACCAGAGAAAAAGACAGACAGACAGACTCCTCCATCGGTGGGGCGCAGCCTTGTGAAGAATATGTTCACAGCTTGTGCTGACAGCAGATGAGCTTACACCTCATGAGTAATGCTGCTGGAGACAGAACCACACACACACACACACACACACACACACACACACACACACACACAC
>NW_022280053.1:5397692-5398822 GCF_004355925.1 Anarrhichthys ocellatus
CACACACACACACACACACACACACACACACACACACACACACACACACTAATGTGACTGGCCCTGTAACGACACACCTTGTTCCAAGAATGCAAGGATCATTTAACTGAATTTAAATGTTTTAATACATCATGTGTTTGCGTGCGTTTGTGTGTGAGGTTGCTGCCGGTTACGCTCCTCGTGTTACACTCCGACACTATTTCAAGTGATTCTCACATAGGTGTGTGTGTGTGTGTGTGTGCGCTTATCAGACGGTGTCGTCAGAGTGTCTGCACAGAGTCCGTCTGCCATTGGAGCAGCGTGTTTCCGTCAGCTCGGGCCCCTGAACACTTACAGAGCTCGTCTGTACATCTGTCTGCGTGTCTGTCTGCTTTTCTGGATGTCTGCCTATCGGAGCATTAGCCCATCTATCTGTCTGCCGCCCCCACCTGCTCGTCTGCTCTGCGGCCTTTCAGCCTGTGCGTCTCGGGCTTCTCCTCGATGGAGATAAGCGGGCTAGCTGGCAGCCTGAGGCCATCTGTCACCCCGGCCTTTTCTGCTCTGCTCCAGTCAGATGTCTGCTGCCAGTCTGTCCCAGTCTGGCTATTCCCATGGGGCCTACACACATAAACCCCCATCCAAAAAAAAAGAAAGAAAAAAGACTGCTGGTCCTCTATGACGCAAGATGAGAGCTAAAATGTTGATAGACCATTAGATACTAAAAGATACTGGAGCAGATTGGTGTGCATCATATCATCATGGATTATAATAATGATAAAAGGTTACAAGCAGTTTTTTCCAATGTAAGAAATTGCTAAAGGCAGCTGGTGCGAGTTAATGTGGACATTAGCCATAAGCAACACTGTGCACACAAAAACAGCATTTTGCTGCCATGTTTTCTAGGCATTTAATGGATGATCAGCTTATGGTCTGCGAGATGGGGAGGGGGAGACACTGTAAATATCTGTGATTAAATAAAGCCCCTGTGCAATGCAAAATATTTAAACCCCAGCACAGGCAGGGCACATTCGGCAAAGAGACACACACCACTAGCTCCCCTGTGGATTTTAATGGTCCAAGGTCTTAAAGAGTGGATGCCATGCTAGCTGAGACAATTGGACTAGGTTGAGAGGGGAGGAGGGGTGGTTGAA
>NW_022280053.1:5399222-5401470 GCF_004355925.1 Anarrhichthys ocellatus
CACACACACACACACACACACACACACACACACACACACACACACACACACACACACACACACACACACACACACTTTTCAACCTTCACTCCTGGACATAACATTATCAACATCGGCAAATAGTGAGGAGCCTCCTGAGAACGAGTCTCGTATCGATCCCCGAGAGCCCTATATGTGCGAGTGCGTGTTGGAGTGTGTGTGTGTTTGTGCCTGGCTCGCTCTCAGCTCAGACATGTAATGATCCCCTGTCGTCATCAGACACACACACACACAGCAGCTGAGGAGAGGAATGGGGAAGACATGAAGGCCACAGCTCTAGGGGGAAGGAAGGACTCTTCATGGTGCCTTATTTTCTAAGTCAACACCCTCTCTCCAGCCGGGGAAAGTCTATTCCAAAGGTTAAGGGTCACCCTGGAGGCATTCCTTTTGTTCTCACTGCCACGCCGTATATGTTCAGCCCTGTGTGTGTGAGTGTGTTTCTGCCTGAAATAAAACTGTGTGCACGTCTCTCTCTCTCTCTCTGTTCACAAAAAAAACATTTGGTCTCATTGATTTTTTCCGAGTTAATACAAGTAAAACAGTGGGCTTGTTGCCGTTGTGTTCACTTCACTTCCTTCTTCAATGACAGACCCCTTCAGACAAAAAAAAAGGTCAGCTGTTCTGTGCAGTGAAGACAGAGGAGTGTCCTTGTCTCATATCAATACACTATAGCTTTGTACGTTTCAGACTGTCTGGTTTGGATTCTTTCTTTCTTGAGAGATGAGTCATTCCATTTTTGGTTGGTCTTGGTTTTGATTGGGTACCTGTCACGGCTGTAAGAAGAGCAACTAAAATGTCATAAAATCAGACTAAATCATCTATCAGTTGGACTGCACTGTTTCTCTTAAAAACATTGCCCACAATGCAAATCAATTCAGTTTGGTTGGAAATTCAAGTGCGTTATGTTAGTAGCGGCTAAAGTAGCCTTGAGCTGCTACCCTCAAGCAATCATATCTTTCTAACTCCATAATTATCTAAAAAGTGTACTAAGTGAATGCCTTGTTAAAGTGCCTCATTTGCAAAGTGACAACTCTGAAGAAGAAATTACATATCGTTTAGTCCTAGCGGGGAGATAGACAGATAGAGAAAAGGGTAGCAGCTAACATAGGAAGTCCTTCTTTAGGCTGGCATGTTACGTATGCGGTGTTAAGTCCTTCCCCCCCACTTCAGGAAACCCTAAAAAAGCCCTGATGGCAGGAAACCCACACAAGGGAGTGGCACAGTTTCCCTATCTGCAGATCTGACTCCTTGCAGAAACACAGATAGAGAGAATGAGTTGCAGACACGCCATAACCAACGTCTAACTTGAACCATCCGGCCACGACCGGGAGAAGATAAGGAGGAGAAATGGCGCGTGTTTTCCTAAAGCCTCCGTCTACAGTATAATTTTGTCTGAGTGGAAGCTTCTGCTATAATTACATGATCCACATATCTAGATGCTGCTCAGGCCCGGTGTTCATCTCAAGTTTGAGATAAAAAAAAATACAGGAACGTTTCATAATTAATTGGGCAGCATCTTCCATTTGGATCCATGGTATCGTAAAACTACAGCACGCTACCTTTTTTTCTGAAGGACATTTCATTCCCCTGCAACACCTCCTTCCTACTCCTGCAGAGTTATTATTCCAACACTTCATCAGGCTGACCCTCACACAATGATCCCCTGCAGCCCAGCTTTCCCAGGGTGACAGGACAAAATAAACACTAGCTAGTTGGACACAAGTTGCCAGGCGGGCCGTAATGACGTCGTCAGCTCACTTTCGCAAACACACAAGTCAGAGGATCACTTACCGATGGATAGACAAGCCGAACAATCGCCCTCATTGTCGTAGTGATAAAACACCGTGGGAACTAAATAACAGAGACACAGGCGAACAGAGAGGCAGAGCTAGTTGTGTGTGCAATCTGAGCTTTTGTTGTGCTTTTGTCTTTGTTTTCAAAATGTATGAACCTCTGTATGTCTGCAAATGTGATGCGACGCCAGCACTGTGGTCTGTAATGGAGTTGTGGTTACTGCCAGGGCTCAGTCTGTCGCTGAGATAAAGACACTCGCACCCAACCGGTTTGAGATCACAAAAGACAAACTGACACACACATACAGAAAAGTGTCTCCACTTATTTCGATTTCCGTCTTTATCCTGTGAAAGGAGGGTTTCCTCCTTCACACACACACACACACACACACACACACACACACACACACACACAC
>NW_022280053.1:5401480-5407978 GCF_004355925.1 Anarrhichthys ocellatus
ACACACACACACACACACACACACACACACACACACACACACACACAGTCCCTCTTTCATATCTTCATACATTGAGGTAATGTCAAAATCCACTTCCACAGAGTGACTGCAAACCAAAACAATGTCCATCTTGTTCTGGGCTTCCCTCCAGCTCTGGCTCGGAGCCAAATCTGCATAGTCCACCTTTCAATCAACTGGCTGATGTTACAGTAGGTTTTCTACGGTAAATGCCATCTTGATGCTACGCTAAGAACACAGCGTGAAGCATCTCCATCTGATAAAGCCTTCAGCACAAACCCAAACAAGCTAGGCGCGCTTTCCTCTCCTCTCTTTTTTTCCCCCCTCTCTCCATCCTCCACTGTCTCCACGTGCTGTTTTTTCGATTTGTGCAACATAATGACACAGGGTGGGGAACAGAGGACGGCCAAAACCAAAATGAAGTCCCTTGCCAAGAGGCGGCTTGGCGGCCGCGCAAGGAGAGGAAGTGGGGAGTAATGAGAGATCCTGGCCCCGGCTCGGAGTGGCCCGGCTCTGCTCTGCTCAACTCGCTGGCTGAACACACAGCCTCCAAATTACAGAGAACAGAGCGGTGCTGCCGGCCATCTCTCCCTCCACCCAAAGCCGCCATCTTCTCTCCCTACTTCATTCCTTCCTCTTACTGTTCAAGCAAAAACACAATCAAGATTCAACCAAAAGCAGAGTCAGAGTTTCATGGTGTTCATTTTCTCTTTAAACTAGTTGCCATGTCAAGTATGCCAGGCTGTAATAGGCTGCATGTAGATTTCTATCTTCGTAGAAAGAAAATGTTCAATCTATTTCTTTCTTCTTCATTTAACTCCCTCCTCCTTTCTAGTCGGTGCACTCCAGTGTTTGTTTTCCGTCAAGAAGAGGCCTCGGCTGCCTCCGTGTCCGCTCCCCTTTTCCTCAAAGACATGAGGTCATATCCTGCGCAGCCCTTTCCTTTTGCCCGCTAACCCAAACAAGGCAGGAATGCCGAGAGAGAGGAGGGAGACTGAGGGCGCTCTGTTTCTGACTTGAGCTGTTGATTGGTGAAAGATTGTGTCTTAGTTACGCAATTGGTGATCCATAATATAAAGCAGTGAACAAAACAACACACAAGCGTTTCCCCCCCCCCCACTGCATTTACACCAAAAATGGGCCGTTTCTTCTGGGCCTTCCGTATAACAGCAAGAACGAGTTTGATTTAATGAGCTGAGGTGCCACGACTAAATTTAATCTCTGTCAGAGCCACTGATGAAGGTTATACCTCCAGCCGATTCACCGGATGACTAATTGACTGACTGAAGGGGTTGGCCGACTGTCTGTCGAGCGAGGTGACTGGCTGGTGGTATAAGAATACAACTGGGCCTAAATTTAACCTGCAGTGGGAGGAAGCGCCTGTGTGACAGTCGGCCATGCGCCAGGGCTCGCACCAGGTCATTCTATCTGCCCGTCTGTGTGTATGTGTGAAAATGCGTGTGTGTGTGCGTACATGTCACCGCAGCCTGACTGGATCCTCTTACACACAGACACTCTGGGTCGGTCCCCGATGGCACCATCAGGCACGCCACCCACCCACCCACACACCCACACACCCACACACCCACACACCCACACTATAATGAAGATTAAAAGCACGTACACACTATGGCTGGGTATTGATCCCTAATACTTACTCACTGATTGTCAAATACTATCAAACAGATTACTTCATCTTTCATCAGATTGTTCCAGTCTCAATTCAAACTATTGCCAATTCTATTAAGCCAAAGTTCTTGAATGGGTGATTGTGATTAGACAACAATAAACATGTGAGAACATTTGGATTCTTTTATTCAGTGAAAGTATTGTCTTCATATTGGTACCATAACTGAGGCCTCGTAGCAGCACTGGACTGCACCTCTGTCCCATCAAGCCCACGGAGGTCTTTTATTGAAGACAACTCGTTCCAGACTTCTTTGAGCTTGACAAGATGGGACATCTGGCTACGTGGGTGCTACCAGAGCTGCTCCTAAACCACCTAGTCTCTAACAAGTTTAAATATTACTTAACACCCCACAGTTTCATAACCAACAATCCAGCGCCCTCTTAACCCTGACCCGATCTCCCATTTCCAAATCTCTCTCTTGATCTCCCCCTTCAGTTCCTGGGTGAACCTAAACCTCTGAGCTAAGCCCTCACGCCAACGCAAACCAAGATCAGCACCCTGACTCCCAGCTCCAGGCCTGCAGCCATCGACCCCCCTCTCCTGCTCCTCTTCCCTCCTCTCTGCTCTGTTCCAAGCTGATGACGTGAGCCAGCGAGAGGAGCTTTGGAGCTGGTAGCCTGGCAGGCAGCCTAGTCTGCATTTGCGCTTGTCGCTGTCGCAGCTCACTTAACTCCTTCCAGCCTGGATGGTCTTGGCTTTTTTCAAGATGGATAAACAAGTAGAATTAAAAAAAGGGAATATGTAAAAGGAGGATGTTATCTCATCAGCTCTGTCTGAACTGTGTTTTGAATGAGCTCTTTCTAAAGCTGCTTTACCAGTACACTCAAGCTTTTTCTAAATTATTCAACTACAACGAAAAAGAGCAACAGCACAACTCTTGGCGACTACAAGTCTTTGCCTTCCCTCAAAGCCACCCTCGTCTCTCTTCCTTCTTCCTCTCTGTAAATATGTCTGGAGAAGAACATAAAAAGGGCAGAGTGAGTGAATTAGAAGGTCAGCAGCGGGCCTCTGGGAGAGCCATGTTTCTTTTGTCAGGGCCCCAGAGGGAGGGAGCGAAGAAGGGAAGCAGGGAGAGATGGAGGGAGGGCAGGGGGAGAAATGGAGCAGCCTTTTTTTTTTTTTTTCTGGCTTGCCAGGGAAATCATGAGGGCAGAGAGCTTCGGCCATCCCGCCCTGGGCCTTTCTACCTCTACTGCTCTTACTGAGGAGGCCCATTCACTGGAGCACAGGCCGCCGCTGCCATGTCATCCTCGCCAGGAAGGAAAACAGGGGTGGATGAGGAGGGTACGCCTTGCTGAGGGAGGGAAGGAGTAAGGGGGGGGCGCGCCTGTTAAGACTCCAGTTCTAGGGTTTCACAGCTTGAACTGGGCCTAAAATGTGTCTTTAGTTAACGCACACAGGGAGGACTTTGGTGTCCATCTGAAGGTGTGGAGGAGAGGAGAGACTGATTTTTAGTTCCTCTGCTCTTGTAAGCACTGCTCCAATCTCTTCCCCCCCATCTAAGGACACACACACACACACACACACACACATGCAGGCAGTCAAGCTAACCCCCCTACCACTAAACAAAGGAGGGAGAGGGAGAATGGGCAGCGAACACCAACTGACATAAAACAGGCTTTAAAGGCCCAGTAATGAGAACCATCTGAGGCCAAGGAAAGCAAAGAACAGCACAGAGCAATCTCAGGCAGTGGAGAGCAAACCTCCCTCTCTCGTGAACACCATCTTATTCTGTAGCCTGCGGACAGGGCACTGGGTGAGGAAGGCAACGCTGCCAAAGGGGATTATGGGAGAAAAGCCGAGGAAGCCCGAAACACATCCTGCATGAGAGATGGACGAAAGAAAGGCGCCTGTGTCTCGCTCTTATCCACACACAGAGCCCAGAGGAGAGTTAACTGTCCACAAAGACATCCGCTGTACGCACAAACACACCCAAACAAACACGAAGCCTCTCTTTGCTGCTATTTTTTTCCCACAATACCGCACGCATAGAGCATATTCTTCTCCAAACAACTGTTTGCCGTGTTTGTCTTCCATTACAGCATAACACGGAAAGGGAGAAGAGGAAGATGAGAAGAGAGGAGCGTTGTTCAAAGAACCAGGAGGGAGGAATTTATGTGGATGTGGGAGAAACACACCACCCTCCTTCACTGGCTTTTTTTTTTTTTTTGCTTTTTTTTTTATTATTACAGAGGGGAAGCAGGGGCCCCCACAATCAGTGCCTCATCATCACAAGTATAGAGGGAATATGAGTGTGTGTGTGTGTGTGTGTTGAAAGGAATGCAATGGAGAAGGAGAAGAAAACATAGGAGGAAAATAACATGAGTTTGAAAAGGAAGGGATGGTAGAAAACAATAGGGAAATCATAGTTGTAGTAATATTTACCTGAAAGCCCCACAGGGGCCGAGTATGTCGTTCCCCCAGTATCACTGGATGACGGTCCAGAGTCTGGAGAATCTGATGGAGAGAGGAGAGAATTAGCACTCTGTGTGTGTGTGTGTGTGTGTGTGTGCGCGTGCGTGCGTGTGTGGGGAGAAGGCAAAGCAGCAGCTGTGAGACCGTCAATCACTCCGGTGAAATCAATGCCTAATGAAGACGCTGACGATGAAGCTCACACTCTCACACACACAGGGAAGACTTACAGAGGAGAGTTTCTTACACCCCTGATAATCCCCCATAAGCCACTGCTTCAGGAGGAGCGTTAGCCCTGCATCTCTGCGTAGACGAGCTACTGATCTGGAAGGAGCGGTATTCTTTCTGCTAAAGACTGAGGGAAGGTTTCGGCCTGGAGACTCCTGATCCCCGCTCAATAATCAAATGTGTGTTTCCTTTTATAATAGAGATCTCAAACTGCTCTGATCTCATAAGGTTTCGAGTTCGTGGCTGCCTTGACAGACAGTTCTTAGAAAGGCCCTGAAAGCTGTTCACCATAAATGTACGCCGCGCTACAAGGCAGACAACTAAACGGAAACTACTCGTTCTCTCTTACTCTACCCTCTCTTTGCATTTCAATGCTTAACTCCCACTAAGACTTGTAATGTAGACTTGTTTCAACATGACACCTGAATGGAGCTTTAACAAAAAAAAAAAAAAAAACCCCACTGTGTGCGGTGAACGGAGCAGCACACCGCTGGGAGCAGGCTAGCTCTGCTGCGGAGCTGCTGCTGGTCGCTTGGTATTCGCTAACGATACATTCCTCTGGCTGCACGTCAACGCTCGCGCTGCACCTTCTATCCATTCAGCCACAGTGTGTACGGCGGGGATCGCCTCCACTCATTGCATGCGTCGCACGTCACCGTTGCATTAAAGCGCGTAGATTAAAGAGCAGAAATTACCATCTAATTTAAGTTGCTCTAATCTGAGGTGTTTTGTAACAAATACAGCTGATGCAAACTGAAGAAATATAGGGAGGTTCAGTATGTATTTAATCCACATACGGCGAGGAGGACGGTATTTCTGTTGAATACTTCCACTCTCCAGCGAACAGATTGGCCTCCAGGTTTGACCGAGCAGAGCCGCAGTATAGCTAACAAGTAATAAAGAAACAGCATCCGGAGCGGTTTCACTGCGAGCCCTCCTCCGCTCCACGCCACCCTTCCCCGTCCAGACGCGGCCCGTGCTGCTTGTGGTCCCAGTAACGAGATATACACGCGCATAGCCCAAGCCCATGCCTCGCTTTCATTGGCTGCCAGCAGCCTTTGCCCTGGTCTCCTGGGCAAGAGTTCACAGCTGACCACAGGGCTGATGGGTGGGGGGGGGCATCAGTGAGAAAGAGCTAAACAGTGTGTGATTTATATTCCCCCAGAGCTGAAACAAGGTAGCGTTTCCACATTTTTCGGCAGCTTTCATACTGGTCGCCCGCCGCCGGAGCGGACAGACACCCTGACACACAGAAACCCACTTCCTGCTCGGTGGAATCACGAAAACCAGAATCATAAAATCCAGCGCTCTTCCGCTTCAGTAACGTCTCATCGCCTTTTGAAAGTTACCAATGCAGATTTTCTACATGTCACGATGATTTAACACAGCTTAAAATAAAGCAAATACATAGAGCAGTAGAGAAAATTGGAATAGCCTCCAGTAATGAGATGGAATTGATGATTGACAGCTCCCAGAGGCCACTGGGGACCCCCCCCGTCTTTCTGCATGATAAGCTCATCTGTCCTCTGTCTGTACCCTCCAGCCTGCTCCATTGTCCTATTAATATATGTTGTCTTACACCCTCCTTCGCCAGACAGACAGACCTTTGATTAACCACAACAGCAGCTGCACTGACTGAATGAGGAACTAGCATGGCAGGTGACTCACTTAAATACTAAAATTTCACTTTAAAGAAAGGCAAACTTCTCTTTTTAAAGTATAAAAGCTCTACCTGGGAGCAAGCTGGTGATATTTCTGTGGCCTCCTTCTGTGCTTGTTGTTGGCGATAATGAATTCCCACTCAGTCGAACCAATCCAAGTTCTTGCAGTTTGCTTTGAGAGGGGAAGCAGGGTGGTAACATGGGTTGTATAATCATTTCCTTTGTCTGCATCCAGCTTGCATTTCCTATTTACCTCCTTGCTTCCTTTTATCACTGGAATGTTTCCAACTGAACTCGCATTAAAGACGCTACGCTGGCTCTACCCGGAGACAGATGCCGCATCAGGGGGAGGGTTGAGTATGAAGAGGATTGTTTCAGATAAATCCTGCTTGTATTTAAGGTTCTGCAAATGCTTTCAGGTGAAACAGTATCGCAGAAGCCTGGTCAATGAAGACAGGGAGAGTGGGGGGGGGGGGGGGGGGGGGGGGG
>NW_022280053.1:5408078-5422738 GCF_004355925.1 Anarrhichthys ocellatus
GGGGGGTTTGAAGAACCACAGCTGCAGCTGCAATGACTTCCTATTGTTTCCACTCACTGAAATGAAAGCCACTTTCTCCTTCTCCTGACTAACTGGCTGGCTCGTCGACTGACCGGTCATTGTTCCACTCCGAGCTATTCCTGCACTGACAGGCAGCCACATAGACGCAAAGAAGCAAGAAAAATATAAAAAGATATATACTGCATTTTACGTATTTGTCACCCTCTCCGTGACATGAGGATCCTCATCTCCTCTTCTTCCCCAGTCTCGCACTATTCTGTTTATAGCCTGAAATCTAACGTACTTTGAAGGCGATGACATAACTCGGTGCCACTTTCCAGCACTGGGGAACAGGATGACAACCACAGCAGCATGTGGAGTCTGACACAGGTGGAGGGAGAACACAATTAAACAAGCCCGAAGCTTCTTAAGGGGGGGGACAAGGTATATATATATATATATATATATATATATATATATATATATATATATAGACAAATCCTTAACCTTAATCTGATGATTAATTCAGCTGATAAATGCCTGCTGGCTCCAAAGACGCCGCTGTCTGTGCTGCGATTCACAATAGATAAATGGACACACAAAACAACCCCGCCCCCACCCACCAATCAGACACACACTATGCCCCTGGTGACATGCCAGTCAGTCTATAGCTGGTATCTCAACTTTGTGCTGCCTTGCCCTGGCTGCCAGCCATGCTAGAACTGCCCAGCCAGACACTCCACCGCTATCATAAATCACAACATAACATGGGAGCTGTTTCCGTACACACAACAGAGGAAGTGTGTGAGAACATATGCAAACGTTATGCTAATCAACATGTAAGCATTCATGAATGGCCTTTAAGATGTGCATGTTTTGCAGGGGGGGGGGGGACATATGCCTTTATGTATGTGTACATTAAGCTCACCTGGTGGTTTAAGATAGTCCATGGGATAGCGCGAATATGGAGGAGGAGGAGACTCTGCATGGAGTGGGGAAAAAAATAAGCAGAACATGAGCAAAAAAAACAAAACAAGGGAGAGATCTTAACTTTATGATAAGAGTTGCCATTCTACTGGGAAAAGGTTTTGTGTCTGTCAGCTCAGCCTGGAGAGGCAGGCTGTGAGGCCGGCCGGGCGGCTATTGCCTTTCATTGGCAGGCAGATAAACAGGGGGCCGCCTGGCGCCAGGAGGGCCACTATCAGCGTCTAGGACAAACTGAGATATGGGCCTCTTTTGGCCTGGGACGCCAAGCACAAGCAAGCAAGCCTGCCAGCACACACACACACACACACACACACACGCACACACACACAGGCCCTGGAAACTTCACCGTGGAAAGACTGTAAAGCCCTGGATGAGTCTGCTTTGCGCTTTGGAAATGCCAATTTTGAAATGTTGAAACAGCAGATGGGCTGTTTGTTTAAAAAGCGGGGCTTCTGATGAAGTTGTAAAAAAAGATCCTGATTTAAGGTGGACTAAACAGCTCGTAAGTGCTTTGGCACTTCTCACGCGCCAACAAAAACACATGTTAAAGACGGGATGCCGCCTAATTAAGAAAGCAACCCATTTAGAATATAAAAACACAAACAATCGATAAAACATAATAATAATTCGATGGGGGGGGCGATAGGCATTTGTGATGTAACTATTTCAATATAACGTGCCAAATTCAAATTTGATGACACTATAGTCCCGCTGCCGGATATATGAAGGGGACCCTTCTTACATCGGTCAAGTTTGACCTTATGGAAGAAGCTCAAGACAACTATGCCAAGAGAGGTGATGTCATTTGAATTAGGCTACTTATGCCTGTAACAGTCTGGTAATTATTTGACACAATGGCACGGTGACTGGATGCATACTTCATTTTAAAATGAGGCCCGACCACCAGAGAAATAAACGCTATTTCAGAACTTTTTTCTTTTCTGTCGCGAGAATGAGGTTATTGAAATAATCCAGCTCACCGAGTTCACAAAGTCTGCTCATGTGGTGCGGGTTGCAGCAAACGAGCTCTGGGTTGATTTTCCCGTAGGATTCACAGCAAGACAGCCTCTTCAGCTCCGAGGAATGCCTGAGGTCCGGCCACCTGAACACTTTGTAGAGCAGCATGGGGAGAGAGTAAGACTGTTGACCCACTTTGGCGTCCACTTTGCTGGGCAGGAGCAAGCAAGGGCTTCGGACACCCCCCTTGGACTCCACCGCCTGCAAAAGCACCTCTAATTGTTTCTCTTTGATCTTTTTCAGTATCGAGTGGGTCAACGCCTTCAATTCAGCCTCCGACCCGGCGTTGGACTTGGCCACCTTTGTCGTTTTGCCCATGCAGCAGCCCCCGGAGCCATGCGTCCCTCTATCCGTCTCCCCGTCGCCCTCCACGGGCGCACGGCTCCTCCAGAGTCGCCGGACGAGCCCCGATCGTTTGGTCCTAAACATGCGGGACGAAAAGAGGGTTCCCCGGCTAAAAAACGAGCATGGTGTCCGCAAATCATGAAGATTCCGGGATCCGAGTCCAGGCAATGACAAGCAGCCTGAGAAAATACGGTGGAAGAACCGGGAGCTGGATGAGCAGAGGAAGTCTGTAGCATACGCCAGTCTCTGTTGCCTTCTCCTACAGACTTGATCACTGAAAAGCAGGCGAGGTTCCCGGGACAGTCAGCTTTTCCTCGGGGGATAAACAACCATCATATCCAGGCGGTTGAGACTAGCCTATAAAAATGAATCTAGCAGTTTATACACCTCGGCTACAACACACCCAGCATAGCCCGAAAGTGTGCACAATTATTCCCGTGGCGATGTGCAGCCTATAGCGCTGTGAGCTGACCCCCTTTAAAACAAATTCCGATTTTCAGCATGAAACAGTGTCAAACATCGTGCTATCTTTTGCGAATCAGCCGTGGTGGAAATGAGACAGACTGGGGCCTAATTAAAGCCTAAACGCTATCACAATTATCCCATGAAAAGCGAAGCTCGCCGCCGCGTCTTCAAGAGCATTAATCCACAAAATCCTTGATCCGACTGCACGGAGTAGGGCTCTCCAGCAGGCTCGCGGAGGCTTTAAAAATATCTGTTATAGTCTAAATATGCCACTCGTCTGCAGAGGATGTGGTCTGCTGGTAAGAGGGAGCCTTCGTCCGAAGAGCCAGTGAGCAAATCCAGGGCTGATTCTCTCACCCGAGTCGAGTAGAGTTGCGTTGCGTTTGAAAGCCTGGCGGAAAAGCGAGAGAGACCCCTCGGGTTACGTCCGCGCACCGAGCCTCGAGACCTATTTTTGTAGTCGAATCCTCTAAGATTAAATAATCCAACCTCGTATCTCACACGAAGTTTCTGCGTCCGAGTGTGGAAGGAAAAGCGAGCCGACGTGTGATCTCGAGGGGGGTTGGAAGGCTCTCTGTCTGCAAATGAGGCGGATGGCTTGGGTGCCCTTGCTCCGTCTCCAGTCTCCAGTGCGCATTGACGCGCCCGGTCACGTGTGTGTCTAGACACCCTGTCGCTTAAAAGAAATGTGATTGTGTTGCGCAAACAACAGATCAAGTAGAGCTCACAGCGCACACGCACACACGCGAGCGCGCGCGCGCACACACACACACACACACACACACACACACACACACACACACAGCCAAAAAGGAGTAGGAAAGTTAAAAAATGTTCCCAGAAAAAGTTGAAAGAGTGTAACATTGAGAATAGGAGGACGAGGCTGGGAGACTAAAGCAGTTATAGGCCAAAATAAACTCAATTCAAGTCATGTCTGTTACAACTTGTGAAGCGGCCAGATTGGGAAAGATGAATCGAGTGAAGTGGCCCTCTGTACCTTAATACAGCTTATTATTATT
This sequence comes from Anarrhichthys ocellatus, assembly GCF_004355925.1. Classification (NCBI taxonomy): domain Eukaryota; kingdom Metazoa; phylum Chordata; class Actinopteri; order Perciformes; family Anarhichadidae; genus Anarrhichthys; species Anarrhichthys ocellatus. The sequence continues at coordinate 5,411,912 of NW_022280053.1, forward strand.
ATTATTATTATTCGTTTGTACGCTCTATCCAACGAGCTTTAATGACACGGGAGTTAAGCAAAAGGACACAACTTATAGATTTGCAGCTTTTGGTCATTTTAGTGCTGTTGATGTCTGATCTCTCTGTTGTTTGAGGCGTTTGATCAGTGTTTATTATAACCATGCCTATTAAGGAAAGCATACATGTTGTAGCTATTAATGGAGATGGAATCAATATAATTTAAACATGGACAACAGTTCTTCTAATCTCATCATAAAACATTTTGCTATTCTGAAGTGGATCGATCTGTATAGTTTTCCCTGGTTTTATTTTGGGTTTTGCCCTGAACTATGCTTTTCAGGCAACGCTTGCGCCACCACTAAGCTCTATAGCTGCTCAGGTTGTAGTTGGACCTTGCACAGGTTTGGTTTTAATAAATGTAGCTGGTGTCTTCAACTACAAACAAAGAGGCCAGGAAGGAGCGTGTTTGTGCCTGCGAGTCTATACTTAGGGCAAGAAAGACAAACGACAACATGTCCGAAACACAGATGAGAGCGCGCTGCTGCCGCCCTATGGACGTTCGTCTTCCAGATGGGACAATCCCAAGTGTCCTTTGAGTTTGTTTGTCTGAATTAACAGCACAACAGTGTCCGGCCTTCTTTATTTATCCGGTAAAACGCTCAATCGACTGAGGATCAATTTCCTTCCGCGCCTGCAGTAGGATCTGCCCACTTTATACCGTCTATCAGCTAAATCCACATTTATTGTGACAGGCGCAATGGATTGATTTGATCAATTTACTGTTAATGCAGCTCAGTGTGAGAGACAAAGACAGGCTTCACTACCAAACAGCGTGGCAGCTTAGTTTTGTTTGTATAGTTGTAGCCTATACAACTATAATAGAATGGTACTGATTAGATAAATGGCTACACTGTTCTATTAAACGTATTGGCAGTGGTGCATATTGCATTTTATGAACCATTAACCAGAACCGTATAAACACATCAAACTCTGTTGAAATAATCACATTTTAAACAGCAGACGAGACCCACAACATGTGTGGCTGCAGAGGACCACATGCACTTCAGGAGGCCCTCAGTCACACTGAGCTGCATTAACTTGAATGCCTTTTTTTCTAATGCGTATGCGTGTGTCTCCTCCGGAGCCTAATTGAGTTCCCTAGACAGACAGTAGTCCAGGGGAGGAGGTGCAGGCAGCAGTATGTAAATGTGTCAGTGAGCCAGTGTCGCTGCAGGGCAGAGGGGGTGGATGGCTGATAATGATGAGATGTGCAGGGTCGGATGTGTGTGTGTGTGTGTGTGTACGTGGATGGAGGTAGTCAACTGCTCATCCCCACATTGTCCCAGGATCCCCCACTGGCGCCGCAAGAGCGCAGCGCAAGGGCCCAAACGGTTCAGAGGACTGCATGCGCCGCTTTTTAAGGTAGTCTGGAAGCAATCAGTCAGGGGAAAAGGTCTGTCAGAGGGATTGTGGAAGTGACTGCAGACGCACATTGTCCCCTCCTCTCTCTCTCTACATTTCCCGGCCCTTCCCTTTGATTGTGTACGTGTGTGTGTGTGTGTGTGTGTGTGTGTGACTATTCTCCAGACTCCAGGAAGTAGCCAATTTTGTCTAACCGTTTTCCATTTCAGTCTGGCTGGAGGAGTCTGTCTGTAAAGTGGCCTGAATATAGGTGCAGGACGGAGTTCTCTTGAACATTTTGCATCACCATGTTTGCGCCACAGCCCTTGTCTTTACATATTTTAAACCCCACCTCAAACAAATACAAAATTAACAAAATGGTGAATTCAGCTGCATGGGCTAATTATATAGTGTTCTGTTTCTTAAACTATGGGTCTTTAACCTAAAGGATTGTGAACCCCTTATTTATTAGGGATTGTATGAAACTTATAAGGGTGGTGAGGGGGCTGGACATCAAGTGTTGTGAACATGTTGCTAATTTAGTATGACTTATTTAATCATGGAACCCAATTTAAACTGTTCTAAATGGAACATCTAATTGTGCCCATGATTAAAACTATGATGCAGCGACAGAACTGGCCTGTGCTGCCATACTAATATTTTACATGCAATCCCTCAAAGGTAGACCACATGATGATGTATACTGTCAGATTATATAAATAGTCAATGGTCAGAGATTTTGTCATACAGGTTTTATCACAGTATATATATATATATATATATATATATACCGCCATTTAATATCTCTGGTTGTAGTGGGACATTATGGGCAATGTTGCAAATCAATGAGCAGCACAGCTTCACGGCCTAATTGGCTTTTTTATATGATTTTTGCCTCAATGTGATGAAGTTCCTTGACTTGACAGACATTAAATTTGCTGGATTATGTATTAAAAAGGGCATTCTTGTCTGGTTGTTTTGTCCATAAATTGTTTCTCAATTTATTTTTCCAGAATATTTACAAAACTGCATTAGTATACATTGTTATCTCAGTATAAAATTACTTAAATATTACACGATGTGTTACTGGGACTTTTTCCCAATTAATAATAACACAAGGTTTGTGAGATAATTCATTTTCTATGAATTTTAACATTTTGAATTCCAGCATGATATATGTAATTGCCTCAACTATATTCTACCATGAAGCCCACAGAGCTGATTCACAAGAGGCCGTGCAAAGTGGAAAAACAGCCTTATAGCGGCAGAATGACGATTCATATTCTAGATAGCAGTCTTGGCCTTTACTATAATTTATTGATACAGTGACTGCCTCCAGACAAGGGGTCATGCATATGCAATTAAAGAGGCTTACTCTGACTGAACCACAGTGATCAGAATAGGCTGAAGATGGCACACATGGAGCTCTTCGTTGCTTCGATAACAATAAAAAAAGCAAGTTTAATTAAAAAGATAGCGGAGAATTAATTTTTTCTGATATCATGTCCGAACGCATACATTGGTGGATGTCACTGCATAATTAAACACATGATAACAATCTGGATGTGCTTCTGTTCTAAATATATTGTGCTGAAAATAATCTATTAATGACTCCAGCTGTGGTTCCACCATAATGACAGAGAGAGGGAAAGGTGATGTCCTGTCCTCAAACATGCTGTCGAACCAAAAAAACAACAACCACAAAGTGAAACATTACGACGTGAACAGAAAAGCTCAAGAACATATTGGTCAATGATGTTGCACCTGAGGGTGCAGCAAAAGATAGATACTCTAGGTTCAAATCACAGACATTATCTGAACAGCAGGCGAGGGCATTCAAAGGAAAGCATGTAGGGCAAAAGATTATCATCGATTAATCGTTTGGTCTATTAAATGTCAGAAAATAGTTTCAAAACGCCCTGTGCAATCTCCAACAGCCTGAGGGCATGTCATCAAATTATTTTTGGCAGATGCAAGAGAAAATACTCACAACTGAGATGTCGGAAATCAGGAATGTTATGTTGAAAAATTACTTTAGCAATAAATCAATCATGAAAATAGTTGCCGATTAATTTCCAGCTAGTTGTTTTAGCTTTTAAACAAAACAGCAGTAAAATGTAGTATGCAAATCATATGTACAGTATAAAAACTGGAGGAAAATAAAACATATTTATAAGCTGAAGGACATATACTGCACATATAAGATGTTACTGCTTTCCAGAAAGGAAAGTTTTAAATATGTGTTAAAGGCTAATGTCCGTTACTTGTAGGATTAACTTATCCAAATAGCAAAGCATAACCAAAAAACTACTCTAAGCAAAATGTTGAATGCAAATTAACACATTTATTAATAAACCTTCCAGTTCAAAACATCAAGCAACAGCAGCTCCGTTTGTAGTTCTGTGAGGTGAAAGATGGAAACTGAACCAGAAACACATCACAGACTGCAGACAGCAGTCAATCAATAAAAAGAAACACCGTAACACAATATTAATCGCTTTTTATCGATCCAAACTTTTCAAATGGATCAAACTCAGACTGATGCATTATGATGAATCAATGTTTTTTTTACACCCCACATAACCTGATCATACATTTACGTACTTTAAAAAATTAATATGTAGAAAGCCATCACTAGCAATTATAAAGTGCATTGAAGTGAATATACCAACCTTAGATACAGTATATCAGAGGATTCAGGCCCTTTGCTGCTATCCTTACAGACCAATGTCTCCCCCCCCCTGCAAGAACATTTCTTTACCCGGATAGATAGATATATACTTTGACTCCACAAGCACAAGCAACATTAAAGAGTACAGAAAATACAAAACAGGTAATACAACAGGCTGTTCTCATACAGCGTTCTTAGCTATATCTGCGAAAAATGAATTTTTAGATGTTTTTAGAATCTATGTAATCTTGAACCAGGAAGAATAAAGACCACAAAGCCCCCACACAGGGCAGGACAGAGGGTCAAACAAAAACCGGTCCTGCACCCAGGAGACTGCTGTTTGTGCTCCATTTGAAACAAAAAGTCTACGTTGAATTATTTGTCACCTAACCTCAGCACTCCGGTAAGTAACAATTACTCCATTCGTGATTACACTGATTACCTGATTCAACATGAATATTCCAAGTTTACAGGGTTATCAATGTGGACACATAGGACAGAACTTGTATAATAGGCTGGTTATGTATAACCACTGAACTTTGATCACCAACTTCATTGGGATCAAAGGTAATCTCAGTTCTTTTGATCCCAAAGAAGTCAGTGATCTCTTGCTTTGTTTGCAAAGTTTTCTCTCATTGAAAGAGTTTCATGAAAACATCTTTTCAAAATGGGATTCATGTTCGTAAGCTGCTGTTTGATAAAAGCTTCACCCAGTGGAGAATGCTGTAAAGAACAGGTCATTTTACATTCACTCTCCTTTAATATGGGTTTTGTTCAGGGATTCAATTTGTGACATTGTATCAAAGGAGCCAGAGGCCTCGGTGACCCAGTTCTCTTTATAGGCCATTAGTGTGAAATAATTTTGAAGATCTGCAGGCGTGTAATTGGTCTACATATATAAGAGTGCTGGGGCTAAATGGATGGAGCAAGATATCTCAAACCTAATGTTGAAGTATATCTTATATGTGGTCTGGATGTTTTTGGTGACCTCTTATTCCCCTGGCTTCACCATCATGCCCAAATATCTTCTTCTAAAAAACATCAACACACTTGGTAGATCGCCATGAGATGGAATGAGCACATTCATATTCCCCAGAGGATGAACCTTTTCCCAAAAATTTCCACATGCACTAGACAAAAAAGGAAAACTGGGGCTGATGGGAAAGTCAATAGTTTGGCAGATATTTGACAAATAAAGTTTTAATGTTAGCGCTATATGAAAGAGTATCACCAACGTTATTAAAGATCATCCTAATGGACACATGCATAATCAATATAAAAGTGTTTGGGATATATCACTCAAAACCACAACTTAATGATTGTGCCAAAGGAAGTGACAGGGGCTCACCAAAAGCATTAGAGTACATCCTCTTGGAGCCATGAATGTCTGTACAGAAAAAGGTTGTGCCAACAATCCATCAAGAAGGTGTTGATTTTCACAAGTGAAAGACCTGCTGGTGGTGCGATATGTAAAGTCAGCGGGTCACCAAAGTCTGTAGGATTCCTCCTCTGGGAGACACGGATGTCAGCACACAATTTAATGTAAATTTGTCCAATAGTTGATCAAAGTGGTGGACAGGCTGACCAACAGAGCGACATTATAAACAAACATATAAAAAAGACATTAAAAAAAATCACCTCTTACCTTCTATCCTAGGTCTGCTCCTGTCTTGTGATGTGTTAAGCAGCTCCATGTTAAAAGGTCAACGACCGGTGACCTAGAAAGAATTTCAGCAAAGTAACTCAACAACTCAAAAATAGAAAAATAGTCTAAAATATAGATGAGAAACGCTACAGTAGAGCTATGTGACTTTTAAAGCCTTTCCTACGGTGTGTGGTGACCAGATATTGTTCACTTTGTGTAACCTGTGATGACTAAACTTCGGTTCGCTGGTATCTTTCAGACATCACGTGCACTATACACCCTGTCTGTCTCTTCTTTATATCTCTTTGTGTATTTCCATTGACGGTCCAGCCCATTGAAACTGTTTTCATTCCACTGAGGATTTGGAAAGAATGACAGTAGGTGTTATCTGTGTTTATTTTTGTATTTACATCTAACTCTGCGTTGTTCTCATGCTGTGAACGAGCGTCCTCCTTCCTGTGACCTAATCCTAAAACCTTTGAGCCCAACGACCTTCCATCGTTACTGTGGTAATCCGTCAAATTAATTGGTTCCGTGTCACTAGGGGCTACCAGTAGCTACTACAGAGCCACTTCAGCAATCTGGTCTCCCGTGCTCTAGTTTTTCAAATCATTCAATTGACGCTGATCTGGGTATGACCTCGGCATCTGGAGCCACACTACGCTGGTACACTGCAACACAACCACACCTAGACCTTGAGGAAAAGGTACCAGCCTGTTAAAAAAAAAAAAAAATGAACTACCCATCCCAGAATCCCCTGCCCCATCCATCTTCCTGCTGTCACCTGAAATGGGAGCCCATGGTAAGGTGACCCCTACACCATGATGGAACAAGGAGGGCCATGTCCCTTTGTGAAAACCTCCCCTCAACCATCTGGCACGGCAATAATAGAGCTGGAAGCAGGTGAGCGTCGGTGCAGAGAGAGAAAGAGTCCGGAAAATTTGTCCTCGAGCGTGCAGCCTAACTGTAACCTACTGACGACACCCGGGCTGAAAATGGGCCATTCTTTGCATCAAATTGCTTCCATTATATTGTCCTTGAGAATGAGAGAATTTCAGGCATGAAAATCAATACAATAGAGACGAAAGGCATGAAATTCTCTTGGGAAGTGGGAGCTCCGGCGACACAGTGGGTACCATTGTGCAGTAAACTCCCCCCCCCCCCCCAAAAGTGGTTTCATGCCACTGTTTCTGCTGCCTCTGCATCTATGACCACAACGAGCAACAATGAGACATGAGAGACACATGCCGTGCTAACGTTTACTGTCATCTGTGATGCGGATATAAACAGCATGTGACAGCTTGATTTTTTTAGGCAGATTTATCTTTTGTCTAGTTTGCTCTGCAGAGTTAAAGGTGCTAAATTTGAAATTCAGAGCATGTCTTTTGCCTTCACACGGCACTTTACATGGAGACAGCTGAGGTGGTGGCTCGCAGCTAATGGCACAAAAAAGTGCCAACAGCAGCAACAGTGCTGACAGAGCTAACAGTGTTTAACTGACAGGGGAACCAGGGACGAGTCTAGATGGTACACAGGCGGCAATAAGTATGAATATATATATATTTCTGTTCTATACAATACAATATATAACCTTTAGAAAAAGCACTTTAGCTGAAATGAGCCAAGGACACACTATTCTAGTTGATGTTCCAGAGTAAATAGTCAACACGTCAATACCTCACAGACCTATAATTTATCAAAACGGTCTACAGTTGTGGTTCCCAACCAGGCGGTTGCAAGATACATTTTTGGGCTGCACAATGATTAATGAGGTATGACAGAAAAAACACTATTTCTGCCAAACACAATGACTTTTCTCCAATTTTTCCTTAAAAAATATAAATCTGTTTTTGCTCTTCGGGCCTCTAAAACCTTTTCAAAAGAAAAACATCTGTGATGGGAAAATCACACTGGTTGATCTGCTTGCAACTTTGAGTCATAAAAAGACATTGCATAGTTTTGAAGGACTAGCTCAACATTTTGGGAAAAACACAACACGTAAGATGAGAAGATTGATACACAATCCGTGTCAATGCAAAAATGTGTATAATTTCAATTTGATATGGAATACATTCCCCCTGTAGGTCCATACTGTTCCCTGAATGGTTCACTTCACTTCGCTTAATAACCACATGACACTTTGGTTGCTTTGATTTCATATTTTTATTTAAACTCCTATTTCCAAAGTAATGTTCGCCACAAAATGACAACTGTTGTCATATTATATGTAATAATATAAAGCCAGTTTTTACCCTGGGAAGATTCAAAGGATCGTACCACCGGTTTTCTTTCATAGTAGTCGTCACTTTAGTACAACTACCGTTTACATTTTGGGAGGGATGAATATGTATAAAAAAAAAAAAATATACATGAAAATAAATAATTTAATACAAAGTCTCTACTTAAACATGCAAATAAAGTGACAAATCAGAGAGTCAAACCCACCGTTATTATGCACAACAGGACAAGGGGAGATGACTTGTCCTAGTGCGAGTACTGGCCTTGTTCGCATCAGGAGGAAAAAGGAAACGACAAAAGGCGGAACAGTCAAACAAACAAGATGGAAGTACAAATTAAATCACATGAAGAAAAGCGATGTGGGCTGCTAATATCATCCAGGGATTGAACTTAAGCATTAATTATAGTGTAATTCAATGTGGGTTATTGGAGGTGGACTGAAATCTAAAATCCATGCATGTTACAAACAAACTTCCTGTTGGCTCTCTCTTTCCTCTGGCCCTTTTTAAAATCTTATTTCACAAACACAAATATTTTATAAAACCAATTGTATCCAGAGAACGATGTTGGTCAAAATAAAACCGTACTTTATGAGATACTTAAAACTCAACATCATAAGTTATTCATTAATCTATGTTGTATGTCTTGACTATGAAGTCGATACTATTTCTTAGCATTCAGAGCAGCAGTAAATTAACCAGAGCAGTGCACATGTGTTTTAATTGACCTACTGTTTGTAAGCAAGAAGAAAAAAAGAAATAAAACAGGATTATCCATCGCCGGTGTCTTGAGCTCCTCAGAATAACAGAACATTTTACAGCAGACATGTAACTCGCCATGTGCTGTGGAACCAGGTGAAGCTGCTCAGGTGTTAAATCGGTAATCCCTACAGGACCGCACGGAAGTGGGCGCTACCGAGTGAACTGTTCACCAGTACAGATGAAGCCTCACGGTGTTGAAGCGGAGGATCTTTTATGATATAAGAAGAGAAAAGAGGCTGTGCATAAAAAGAAACACCAGTCTGTACAAGGTCGAGGCACTTTCAAAGCAGCGTGCACATACTATAAAGGGCAATGCGCACACACACACACACACCCACCCACCCACCCAAACACACGCACACATGCCGTCAGTCCTTATTTTTTTTTCCTATACAGAACGGGGATGAAGACGCACACAAGTCTTGCTGCAGCAGGTGTTTCAGCCAGAGTCCATGCTGAACAGCTCGATGCCATGCGGGCTCCAGTGGAGGCCGACTCCAGAGTTGAAGACCAGGGACCAGACATAGGGGATGAAGAAATCCTCCGGCTGGTCTTCCTCCACGTATTTAAACTTGAGCTCTGGAAACTTCTATTCACACAAAAAGAGAAGCGAGAGATGCTAAGAAAGGTTGGTGGGATGATGCACAACCGAGATACTTCTGTATGTTGTTCAGTAACAGAAAAAGATTTGAAATTTGAATATGCAAAATGGGGTAAAACCATTCTGGAAAAGGTGGCTCTACATCGGGACAAAGATCTGGTCCTCTGTTGCAATGATTGCCGGGTAAATGGTAAAATTAGCCCGTTCACGTAAATCATCTACCAGGAATGTGTACTTGCGACCAACACGGCGACATCTCCGCTGCTACACAGGTAGGTTAACCTGTTTAGGCCTCACGGTAATTATTCTTCATCACGTACAGTAGCTCGCTGGCAGATGTAATTCCATCTGTCTGTGAGGTAAAATTGTTTACAGCTGCCTGCGGGACAGGACAGGTATTAACGTGGTCAGACCACCAATCTCTTAAAGGGACGGCTCAAGACCCCGGCGGGCAACTGGATATGGACGGTTACGCACCGACTGTCGCTCAGAAACTAGCCGGAGACAAATGAGAGAACGGACCTCAATACAAAACAAGTAAATATATAAAAAAACAAAAACAAAAGGCAATCTAATAAACTGAAACCAAACATAGGGGTGTAGCTTTACCGAGCGGTCCGTCAGCCATCGTGACCTTATTGTTTAGACTGGTGGAGAAGTGCTGAGTAACCCGATTACTTGGCGATAGCCACTCAGGCCTTCAAGCTTCAGCCTGTCATGACACGGCTCATCAACGGACAAAACACTCAGTGAGCTGGACCGGGAGAGGTTATCAAGTTCAGTGTTGATTATGTCTGGAGCTAATCCCCCAGGAAAACAGAGACAACACACACACACACACACACACACACACACACACACACACACACGGAGTGTACTATCTTCTGCATACTCATGTTTGTATGTGATTTTTAGAGCTGAAACAAATTAGTTAATTGACAGGAAATTTACTATTTTGACAATCAATTAATCATTTTCATATTTTAAGCAGAAATTACCAAAGAAATTCCTCACATTTGAAGCAAAAATGTGAGTTAACGATTGATACAGTTATACTCGACTGTCTTTGCATTGCAAGATGCGCCGTTCCTCTTCGAAGTGTCAGCACAAGAAATACTGGATGTTCCTTTTTTTTTTTTTTACTTGAAGCTAACATAAACCCACTCAACAGCAGGGTGGCAAGCAAAAACAAGAACATCAATAATACAAGGAGGTAGCTCATTATATCCTCCCGTCTACACACGCATGTATATCCACACACACGCAGCCAGTAATCAGTCTGCGCTGAAAGACAGACGCTGAGGGCCTTTATGCGATGGTCCCAGTCCGGTCTATTGAGTCCTGGCTGGCTCCATTCACAGCCACACTATCGATATCATAATGACACAGACGGAGGGGCTGCGGGGGTCACAGGCCATATGCCAGGCTGCTGAGGCCAGACCCCCCCACCCCCCCACCCCCCCACACACACACACACACACACACACACACACACACACACACACACAC